>NC_091473.1:7974836-8236997 GCF_036971445.1 Narcine bancroftii
TGTTAAACTTAAAGGCACAGCTCTTTGAACGTCTTACATACCAGTTTTGTTAATAATAAGTTTGTCGCAATAGAGAGTGGGAGTGATTAAAGGATTTTGTTGGGTCTTTGGAAAGACTGGAGGCAAGACTGGGTCAAAATGGAGTCATAGATTTCAGATTTATTGTCAGAGTACATACACGACATCACATACAACCCTGAAATTCTTTTTTACTTGCTGGCGCGGCAGAATTACCACTAATTGGTAGTGCAAAAATTAAACTGTACAGTGTAAACATGTAAACAATTAAAAGAAATGTAGTCAGATAAAGAATGTAAACAAACTGACTGTGCAATTCAGAGAGAACAAAAGAAAATTAATAAAGTGCGCAAGTAAGAATCCTTTAATGAGTCCCTGATTGAGTTTGTTGTTGAGGAGTCTGATGGTGTAGGGTTAGCAGCTCTTCCTGAGCCTGGTGATGTGAGTCTTGTGGCACCTATACCTCTTTCCTGATGGCAGCAGTGAGAAAAGATTGTGTGCTGGGTGGTGTGGGACTTAGTTGATTGCTGCTGCCCTCGGAGGGCAGCGTTCCCTGTAGATGTCCTCAATAGTGGGGAGGGTTTGCCTGTGATGTGCTGGGCTGTGTCCACTACCTTTTTGAGGGCTTTATGCTCAGGGGTATTAGTGCTCCCATTCCAGACCATGATACAGCCGGTCAGTATGCTTTCCACCACTCCTCTGTAGAAATCTACCAGGGTTTCCGATGTCACACCAAACTTCCACTAACTCTTGAGGAAGTAGAGATGTTAGTATGTTTGGTCCAGGAAAGATCCTCAGAGACAGTGACTCCCAAGAACTTTACTCACCCCCTCCACCTCTGATCTCCCAATGATCACTAGATTGTACACCTCTGGCTTTCCCTTCCTGAAGTCAACATTCAGCTTAGTTTTGGTGACATTGAGTGCAAGGTTGTTGTTGGTGCACCATTCAGCCAGATTTTCAATCCCCCTCCTGTTTGCTGACTCCTCCCCTTCCTTTATACAACCCACTACTGTGGGATCATCGGCAAATTGTAGATGGTGTTATTGTCGTACCAAGCCACACAGTCGTAGATGTAAAGTGAGTAGAGCAGGGGGATGAGGACACAGCTCTGTGGTGCTCAGGTACTGATGGAGATTGTGGAGGAAAAGTTCTTACCAATCCTCACTGATTGTGGTCTGGAGGTGAGGAAACCCAAGATCCAATTATTCAGTGGGGTGTATTTCTCGTATTAGTAGTACTAGTAGTTTATTTATATAGCGCATTTAACACAATGCACGTTGATTCAAAGCACTGAACATATTAGGAATAAGTTGGTTACTATCTAAACAATGACAGGCAGCCAAAATACATCGACGCAGCCATCTTTTTACAGAGAATATCCCACTTAGAGTATTAATTATTTAAATCCTAAGCTGTTCCTCCCAATCGCAGTAACGAGAGAGAAGCCCGCTCCCTCAGGTCAGTCAAAGTCCCGAGCTCGGGACTACAAAAATGTCTCGCGGAGCAAAGCAGAAGTGCGCAACCGTGCATGCGCGAGGAGTCGCGCATGCGCGATGCGCAAAACAAAAAAAACATTGACGGGAGGGGGGACCAGCTGAGGAGTCGATCTCCACAGCTGAAATTGACAGCCACAACACAGCAGCAAGAGGAGAACATAGAAAACAACGAGAACAAGAAAGAAGAGAGTAAAAGGAAATCAAAGAAACAACAGATGACCAACCCAGTGGAAGAAGAAGAGGAAGAACACAGAGAAATGGAAGAAGAAGGGAAGGGCAAGTACATGGATATATTTTTTTAAAGAATATATGGAATCAATAAAAGAATGGCAATCACAAGAATTTAGTGAAATAAAAAGAAGAATAAAAAGTACAGAAGAAAAAATGAATAGATTAGAGATGGTCATGTCAGATATAGGAAAAAGAGTGGACAAGGTGGAAGAACAAGAAACAGCCATAGAAATGGAAGTAGATGACTTAAAAAAGAAATTAGAAGAATCTAATAAAAAAGTTAAAGAGACACAAGAGTTGTTAGCTCAGAAGATAGATATAATGGAAAATTATAATAGAAGAAATAATATAAAGATAGTGGGCCTTAAGGAAGATGAAGAAGGCAAGAATATGAGAGAATTTATAAAAGATTGGATCCCCAGGGTCCTAGGAAGACCAGAATTACAGGAAGAAATGGAAATAGAAAGGGCACACAGAACATTAGCCCCTAAACCACAACTACAACAAAAACCAAGATCCATTTTAGTAAAATTCCTAAGATATACAACAAGAGAAAATATATTGGAGAAAGCAATGAAGAAAATAAGAGAAGACAAAAAGCCACTAGAATACAAAGGACAAAAAAATTATTTCTATCCAGATATAAGTTTTGAACTCCTGAAGAAGAGGAAGGAGTTTAATACAGCAAAAGCAATCCTATGGAAAAAAGGATATAAATTTATGCTAAAGTACCCAGCGGTACTTAAAATAGTTATTCCAGGGCAGCGAAACAGTCCATTCTCGGATCCGGAGGAAGCAGGAAAATTTGCAGAACAACTACAAAACAGACAGAGAGATGAAGACATGTAACGAGAGCAAAAATGACCACAAACTATATGTTTGTGTGTATATGGGTATATATAGATATATATGTGTGTGTATGTATATATGTGTGTACTTGTGTGTATCCGTATTTAAAAGAAAATATATAGAGTATATATAAGAATTAATAAGGGAAAGTAAAGGAAGAGAGGAAGTAAGGAGGGAATTAAGAGAGTGACCTTTGTTATATATGAAGATTAAAATCTTTTCTGGGGGGGGCTGGGTGGGGAAGAATTACGGTCACTGCGAAATCAGTTGACGTTTGCGAGTGAATTCGCAAATCCAAATGGAGAGGGGAGATGTGGTTGCCCGACAAGGGACAAAGGGCAACTCAGGAAGGGGAGGGGATAATGGGGTTAAAGGATTTTTAGATAGAGTAATGGAAATATTTTATGTTTTAGAAATGTTGTCTTATAATGTGCTTAAAAAAAGAAAACAGAAATGGATAAGAAGGAAAGGTGATGATGAGGAAATGGAAAGGAAAGATAAACAAAGTATAAGATGGCTATGTTGAATGATATGACTTTAAATATTAATGGAATACATAACCAAATCAAAAGGAAGAAACTGTTAAATTTATTGAAAAAAGAAAAAATTGATATAGCATTCAAACAAGAGACACACTTAACCCAGTGGGACACAAGAAATTAAAGAGAGATTGGATAGGACATGTAACAGCAGCATCATATAATTCAAAAGCTAGAGGAGTAGCTATATTAATCAGTAAAAATGTACCAATCAAAATAGAAGAGGAAATAATAGATCCAGCAGGGAGATATGTAATGATAAAATATCAGATATATTCGGCGTTTTGGAATTTACTCAATGTATATTCACCTAATGAAGAAGATCAAAAATTTATGCAAGATATCTTTTTGAAGATAGCAGATATGCAAGGGAACATACTAATAGGAGGGGATTTCAATCTTAATTTGGATTCAAACATGGATAAAACTGGAAAAAAAATTAATAGAAAGAACAAAGTAACCAAATTTATAATTAAATCGATGCAAGAAATGCAACTTTTGGATATATGGAGGAAACAACACCCAAAGGAAAAGGAATATTCATATTATTCGGGCAGACATAAAACATACTCAAGAATAGACCTATTCCTGTTATCAGCCCACATTCAAGGGAGAGTTAGGAAAACGGAATATAAAGCTAGACTATTATCGGATCACTCTCCCCTATTATTGGCAATAGAGCTAGAGGACATCCCACCAAGAATGTACAGATGGAGAATAAACTCCATGCTACTTAAAAGACAGGATTTGTCGTTCATTGAACGACAAATTAAAATGTACTTTGAAATAAATACAGAATCAGTGAAAGATAAGTTTATACTATGGGACACAATGAAAGCATTCACCAGAGGGCAAATAATAAGTTATGTAACTAAGATGAAGAAGGACTACAATCAGGAAACAGAACAATTGGAAAGGGAAATAACAAATATAGAAAAAGAATTAGCAATAAAGGAAGATACAACTAAAAGAAGAGAATTGGCAGATAAAAAAATAAAATATGAAACACTACAAACATATAAGGTGGAGAAGAACATAATGAAGACAAAACATAAATATTATGAACTAGGAGAAAAAACGCACAAAATTCTAGCGTGGCAGCTTAAGACAGAACAAATTAAAAGAATGGTATTGGCATTAAGGAAAAAGGACAAGCAAATTACATATAATCCAATGGAGATCAATGAAAACTTCAGGGAATTCTACGAGCAACTATATCAAACTGAAAACGAAGGGAAAGAAGAAAAATAGATGAATTTCTAACTAAAATTGAACTACCGAAATTACAAACAGAGGAGCAAAATAAATTAATAAAACCATTTGAAATAGAAGAATTACAGGAGATAATAAAAAAAACTACCGAACAATAAAACACCAGGAGAGGATGGATTCCCAATAGAATTCTATAAAACATTTAAAGACTTATTAATCCCTCCCCTTCTGGAAGTAATCAACCAGATTGATAAAGCACAAAGCATACCAGATTCATACAAAACAGCAATAATTACAGTAATACCAAAGACAGGGAAAGACCCACTTGCACCAGCATCATATAGACCAATATCTTTACTTAACACAGATTATAAGATAATAGCTAAACTATTAGCAAACAGATTAGCTGACTATGTACCAAAAATAGTAAATCTAGACCAAACCGGATTTATTAAAAAAAGACCAACAACAGACAATATCTGTAAATTTATTAACTTAATTCATGCAGTAGAAGGAAATAAAACTCCAACAGTAGCGGTTGTTTTAGACGCAGAGAAGGCCTTTGACAGAGTAGAATGGAATTATTTATTCAAAGTACTACAAAAATTCAGCTTACCAGAGAAATATATTAATTGGATTAAAGCATTATATAAGGGGCCATTGGCGAAAGTGACAGTAAACGGATATATATCAAAACAATTTAACTTAAGCAGATCAACAAGGCAGGAATGCCCACTATCTCCTTTATTGTTCGCATTAGCCATAGAACCACTGGCAGAACTGATAAGAACAGAAAATAAAATAAAAGGGATAAAAATAAAAGACAAGGAATATAAAATCAGTCTATTTGCAGATGACGTTATAATATACTTAGTAGAACCAGAAATATCAATAAAAGAATTACATAGGAAATTGAAGGAATATGGAGAAGTGTCGGGGTACAAGATTAACGCAAATAAAAGTGAAGCAATGCCAATGAATGATGCGGATTTCTCAAAATTTGGGAAAGAATCACCATTCAGATGGCAAATGCAAGCAATGCGATATCTAAGTATACAAATAAATAAAAACCTCAGCCATCTATATAAACTCAATTATTATCCACTAATGAAAAAATTACAAGACGACTTAGAGCATTGGAAAGATTTACCACTAACACTGATAGGAAGGATAAACTGTATTAAAATGAACATTTTCCCAAGGATACAATATTTATTTCAGACATTACCAATACGATTAACAGAGAAATTTTTTAAGGATTTAAAGAAAATAATAAGGAAATTTTTATGGAAAGGGGGGAAACCGAGGATAGCACTAGATAAATTAACAGAATGGTATAAACAAGGAGGGTTACAACTGCCAAACTTTAAAAATTATTATAGAGCCGCACAATTAAGATACCTATCAGATTTTTATCAAACAAGGGAAAAGCCAGATTGGACTAGATTAGAACTAGATAAAATAGGGGAGAAGATACCTGAACATATATAAATGGGATGAAAAATTGGTACTACGTAGAAATTCTCCGGTATTGCATCATCTGCTCAGCATTTGGAAGAAGATTCATGTAGAAAGGAATAAAACAAATTATCAACTACCAAAACTAATACTGACGCAAAATCAGCTAATCCCTTTTACAATAGATAACCTTTCCTTTAGAGAATGGGAGAAAAAAGGGATCAAAAGAATAGAGAATTGTTTTTTGGGAAATAAATTATTATCCTTTGAACAATTGAAGGATAAAGACAATATAACTGACGATACAAGGTTGGCATACTACCAACTGAAATCCTACTTGAAGGACAAATTGGGAAACAGTCTGAGGTTACCAGAAGGAAGTAATTTTGAATATGTGATTACAGATACAATGATAATCAAAACATTTATTACAAACATGTATATTAAACTACAAGAAAAGGAGAATGAGGAAACAAATGGTAAAACCAAACAAAAATGGGGACAAGATCTAAGCATAAAGATAAAGAATGAAACATGGGAGAAACTATGCTCCGGAACCATGAGAAATACAATAGACACAAGATTACGTATGATACAATATAACTGGATACATTACACCTCAAAAGTTAAATAAATTGGACCCAACAGTATCAGACAGATGTTTTCGCTGTAAAAAGGAAACGGGAACAACAGTTCATGCAATCTGGACATGTGAGAAAGTGAAAAAATTTTGGGAAGATCTAAACCAGATACTAAATAAAATCACAAAAAGCAATATACCAAAAAACCCAGAGATCTCCCTCCTAAGTAATATAAAAAACAGAATTTGGACTTGATTTGGATGGAGCACAAAAAAAGATTTGTTTTTGCTGTAGCAAAAAAAATGTATTATGTCAACCTGGAAATTAGAAGATAGTTTGAGAATACAGCAATGGTATATAGAAATGAATAAATGTATTCCATTAGAAAAAATATCATACAATTTAAGAAATAACATTACAATATTTGAACAAATATAGGAGCCATACATGAAACACAATAGAGAAAACCTACTGTGGACATCTACCACCTAAAATGACAGAAGGAGAAGATAATGAAAAGAACTGACTCAGTGAAATTTCTTGTTTATTTTTATTGAGTGACAACATTGTTTAATGGGTTTAATGTATCTTAGATTCTGAACTTTAAATAAGTGGGAGGGGAGGTGAGGGAGGGAGGGAAGGGAGGAGGGAAGGGGGGAGAAAATGACACTGTATATATTTGAAAAGGAATATGTATGTATCTTGATCAATATGGTTTATAGTGTGAAAAATAAAATTTAAAAAAAAGAGCAAGCGGTGAACACAAATAAGCCCAGTCCCAATTCTGTGTGGATGTTACAAAAAGTCCAACCGCAGCCATCTTAGAGCTGGTTCACCGGCATTGGCAGGACTTGGATGTTACCACTCGCTAGCTTCAAAGGGGAAACTACCAAGCAAGTCACCGTTTCTCAAGACAGCATTAGAGTACGAGACAGGTGACAGGAGAGAACACTTTGGTTCTAGTGAGCCTAATGGCATTAATTTCAAGGCAATTATGCAAAAGAATGAGTCTGGTCCTCCTCGGGTAGAGATAATAAACTGGAGAAAGAACAATTTTGATGATATTAGAAAGCATCTGCAAGTGTGGATTGGGAGAGGTTGTTTTCAGGAAAAGGTATGCTTGGTAAGTGAGAGATCGTCAAAGGTGAAATTTTGAGAGTAGATTTTGTAAGCATCTGATAGAATTAAAGGCAAGGCAATCAAGTATAGAGATCCTAGGTTTGGAGAGATATTGAGGCCCTGGTTAAGAAGGAGGTGGTGCATCGCAGGTACAGACAGCAAGGAAGAAATGAAAAACTTGAGGGGAACAAAAAATGCAACAACAAAAAAAAAAACAAGAAGGAAATCAGGGAACTAAAAGAAGGCACGAGGTTGTGCTGGTAGGCAAGGTGAAGGAAAATCATAAGGGGGCTTCTAGATATTTTGAGAGAAAAAGCATAATAAGGGACAAAATCAGTCCTCTTGTAGATCAGAGAGGTCATCTATTCATGAAGACAAAAGAGATGGGGGAAAATCTTAAATGTATTTTTTTGCATCTGAATTTACCCAGGAGACTGACACAGTGTCCATAGAAGTAAGGTGAACAAGCATTGATGTCATGGAATCTATACAGGCTACAGAAGAGGAGATGCTTGCTGACTTGAAGCCTGACAAGATATTCCCTTGGACCTTGAAGGAGGCTGGTGTAGAAAGTGCAGGTGCTGTGGCAGATACATTTAAAACATCGTTAGCCATGGGTAAGGTGGTAGCAGATTGGAGGATATCTAGTATTATTCCGTTCTTTAAGAAAGGATCTAAGAATAATCCTGGAAATTATAGGCCGGTGAGCTTTGCGTCAGTAGTGAATAAGCTTTTGGAAGGTATTGTTGGAGACCGGATATACATGTACGTGGACACAGAGACTGAATAGGATTAGTCAACATGGCTTTCTGTGGGGTAGGTTACATCCAACAATTATTACAAAATCTTTTTGAGATGTCCTTAAAAGTTAATGAAGGAAAGGCAGTGGATGTTGTCTACATGGACTTCAGTCAGGCACTGAAGGTTAGTCGAGAGGTTAAGTCACTTGGTATTTGGGATGAGCTAGGAAATTGGATTAGGTGGTGGCTTTGCAGCAATAGCCAGAGAATGGTAGTCGGTGATTGCCTCTCTGATTAGAGGCCTACAACTAGTGGTGTGTCTCAAGAATCGGTACTGGGACTATTGTTGTTTGTCATCTATATCAATGTGAATGATGATTAATGTGGGTAAATTAGATCAGCATATTTGCAGATGAAGCTAAGATTTGGGGTGTAGTTGACAGCGAAGAAGGTTCTCAAAGCTTGCAGCAGGATCTGGACCAGTTGGAAGAAATGGGCAGCAAAATCGCAGAAGGAATTTAATGCAGATGTAAGGTGTTGCACTTTGAGAGGACAACCCAGGGTAGGACGTACACCATAAATGGCATGGCATGGTGGAAAAGAGGGATCTGGGAGTTAATATCCATAATTCCTTGAAATTGGTGTCACAGGTGGATAGGATCGTAAAGTGTGCTTTTGGCACACTGCCCTTTATAAATCAAAGTACAGTACTGAGTACAGTAGTTGGGACGCTATGCTGAAGTTGTACAAGACATTGGGATGGCCAAATTTCGAGAATTGTCTACAATTTTAATCACTTTGCTACTTTAAAGGTATCAATAAGATAGAAAGAGGGCAGAGAAAATTTACAAGGATGTTGCCAGGACCTGAAGAGCTAAGTTAAAGGGAAAGGTTGAATAAGTTTGGGCTTTATTCCCTGGAGAATCAGACAATGCTGGGTGATTTGATGGAGATATACAAAATTATTAGCACAGTTAGTGTAAATACAACCAGGTTTTTTTTCCACTGAGATTGGGTGAGACAAGAACCAGAGGACATGGGTTAAGGGTGAAAGGTGAAATGTTTAAGCAGAACATTTGGGGGAGTTTCTTCACTTAGAGCAGTGGTTCTCAACCTTTTTCTTTCCACTCACACACCACTTTAAGTAATCCCTGTGCCATTAGTGCTCTGTGATTAGTAAGGGATTGCTTAAGGTGGTATGTGAGTGGGAAGAGAAGGTTGAGAATCACTGCTCTCAGCCTAATTGTGACTAAAATATTTTGTTTGAGAAAAATTGTAACTGGCCTATTTCCTTTGGAGTTATGAAACTGTGCACAGAACGAGTCAATGAAGTACGATTAAAACAGTGGTTTTCAAACTTTTTCTTTCCACCCACACACCAGCTTAAGCAATCCCTTACTGATGGAAGGGATATGGAGGGTTATTGTCCGGGTGCAGGTCGATGGGACAAGGCAGAATAATAATTTGCATGGATTAGGTTGGCTGAAGAGCCTGTTTCTGTGGTGTAGCGTTTTCTGATTTATAGTTGTCCATAAACTTTTGTAGCCATCAAGAGAAACATTGCCCATTGATGCACCATCAATTACTCAAAGACTGAGTTTGAGGAACCAATAGGCTTTTATTCACGAAAGAACAAAGGCACATCCAATCTGCTCGACTGTCCTGCACTGAGGCGGGGTTGTGCAACAGTCACCTTTATACAGGAGTCCGTGGGAGGGGCCACAAGTATAGCCGGCCAATGGGTGTTCCCAACCAGACAAATACATGCAACAGCGGTTTACCACACCCATGAATAACAAGCTCTCCAAATATTCAACTTCAACGTCAGCCCAATCTCTAAAGGAACAATTTGCATAGAACCAGAAAGCCACACTTATCATATTTTTGCATTGGGTTTTGTACAAATCCCATAATCCTGAACATTAATTTTCTTGAAGATAAATTTTACACAGATAAAGCCTCTGAGAGGAAATTGAATTAAATCTCTCAGTTACAGCCACAACCAGAATTTCACCTGTATTTCTGTGCTGAATTCCTCAATTCTCATTCCTGTCATCACAACACCACTGAGACTTGAATCATACTGCTCAGGAGTTCAGAGATGATTTCGGTTACTGTAATTAATTCTAACAGGAGCTCAATCCATTCATTTACTGCACTGTGCAAACTAAAATTTTTCCATTCTTGGTGTCCCATGGATCCTTGATAGTTTGTTTGCCCAACTATCAGTGAAATAGCTTGGTTCTATTTACATTAATGATAATGAGCTCACGGTCAGACACACAGAATACAATGGACATTTCTTTTAATTTTAATTTTTTTTAGATTTAGACACACAGCATGGGTATCAGGCCATTCTGGCCCACAAGTCTGTGCCACCCATTTTGCACCTCATTAACCTATACGCCCCCGCCCTGGTACGTTTTTGAAGAGAGGGAGGAAACCGGAGGCCCCCGGGAAAACCAACGTAGACACGGGGAGAACGTACAAACTTCTTACAGACAGCACGAGATTCGAACCCCGGTCCCGATTGCTGGTGCTGTAAAGGCCTTGCGCTAACTGCTACAGCAGCCAATATGCATGGAAATTCTTTCTTGCTGCAGTACTAGTGAAAGAAACTCGGGCAGTATAGCTGAGATGACTGTACAGAAAGAGTAAAATATTAATGATCAATAGTTACATTTAGTGCAAGAAATAAAAGGGCTGGTTCATTATTGCAGACAAGCTTTTTTTGTGGTAAAGGTATAGATTATAATTCTTTCTTTGGCTTGGCTTCGCGGACGAAGATTTATGGAGGGGGTAAAAGTCCACGTCAGCTGCAGGCTCGTTTGTGGCTGACAAGTCCGATGCGGGACAGGCAGACACGGTTGCAGCGGCTGCAGGGGAAAACTGGTTGGTTGGGGTTGGGTGTTGGGTTTTTCCTCCTTTGCCTTTTGTCAGTGAGGTGGGCTCTGCGCTCTTCTTCAAAGGAGGTTGCTGCCCGCCGAACTGTGAGGCGCCAAGATGCACGGTTTGAGGCGATATCAGCCCACTGGCGGTGGTCATTGTGGCAGGCACCAAGAGATTTCTTTAGGCAGTCCTTGTACCTTTTCTTTGGTGCACCTCTGTCACGGTGGCCAGTGGAGAGCTCGCCATATAACACGATCTTGGGAAGGCGATGGTCCTCCATTCTGGAGACGTGACCCACCCAGCGCAGCTGGATCTTCAGCAGCGCGGACTCGATGCTGTCGACCTCTGCCATCTCGAGTACTTCAACGTTAGGGATGAAAGCGCTCCAATGGATGTTGAGGATGGAGCGGAGACAACGCTGGTGGAAGCGTTCTAGGAGCCATAGGTGATGCCGGTAGAGGACCCATGATTCGGAGCCGAACAGGAGTGTGGGTATGACAACGGCTCTGTATACGCTTATCTTTGTGAGGTTTGTCAGTTGGTTGTTTTTCCAGATTCTTTTGTGTAGTCTTCCAAAGACGCTATTTGCCTTGGCGAGTCTGTTGTCTATTTCATTGTAATTAGGGTAGTATTAGATTAGATTATAAATTAGATTATAATTAGGGTAGTAGGGAAGGTACAAGAGCCTGCAAGCCAGTATGTTGTCTGAAGTTAGGAGTGAGAAGAGGTTGTGATTGTTGATTGTTGGCTGCCTTCTTGAAGTAGTGCTCCGCATCAACGTCATTCATGGATGGGAGGTCCATGTCATTGATGGACCTGGCTACGTTTGCCACCTTCTGCAGCCTCTGTGTCCCTGGACACTCAAACGGCCATGAATGCCAACCATTCAGGAAACTTTCACAGTGCTCCTGTAGAAGTTCGATAGAGTTCTCGAAGACTTGCCAACTCTCCCCAGATTTCTTAATAGGTAGAGGTGTTGGAGTGCCTTCTTCATGCTTGCTTCAATGTGCTGGCTGGAGGAGAGATCCTCCGATATGTAGACTCTCAGCAACTTGAAGGACATTGATCCGGACTGGGACATGATCTTTATCAATAAATTCTGATTTTAATGGGTTGGATACATCTCTCTGTTCCAATTCTGTCAATTCATGATCAAATTTGTTTGATGTCCTGGGATATCCACTGATCTTTATAGAGTTAAAAAATCATTTTATTTCAAATTAATAAAACCTCCACACAGTATTCTGCTCTGGTTTAATAATTATACTGGATTTAAACAGATCATTTGAATTTGAAAATCCTTGAAAAATGCATCTCAATATTTGACTAACTTTACTGATTAAAGCTCAGTAAGAACGCCTACAAACTCCTCTAACACATTATCCAACAAATATCACATTATCCAAAACACACTATCTCACCACAACATTTGCCTCCCACTCCCTACTATAATAGCCCACAAACTATCACTCTTCTAGTTTGCAATGAAGTCAGTGCTTGCTTTGAAACAAGAATATATCTTGTCTTCTGACTAACTATTGCCTCCATTAATTTTGGCCAGGTATTAGACCTTTCAGTGGATTCCGTTTCTTCAGACTGCCTGAGGATTCCTTGCACAGGACTGTTCTGCAGAAGGAAATGGAGATTTCCCAGCTTTTAAGTTGTGCCCGACTGCACAATATGCCCTGGGATTTTCCCTTGCAGTGCTGTTTGAGGCTGCAGGCTGGTTTTCATCCCCTAGATCAGCGGCTGCTCCAACAGTTCATTTCTTGGGCTTTTTAAATCAGACACTGTTCCAGGTTCCTTGCTCTCTGTCCAGGGTTTCACGCACTGCCAGGCTGAGACCACCCACAAATTGGAGGAACAACATTTTATATTCCATCTTGGGCACCCTCCAACCAGATGGTGTTTACATTGGTCTCCAGTTTCTGTTAGCCTCTCTCGTTCCCAATGTCTCCTTTCCTCCAGCTCTCTCTGTCATCTCTCTTTCTCCTTCCCTTTCTCCCTGATGCATTTCCTCCAGCTCTGGATTGGCAGAGCCACCCCACTCCCCAAATCAATCCTCACCTGTCCTCCCATCCTTGGGACAATGATCGCCTTTTGCCTGTTGGTCTGTGCGCCACCACCCCCAGCTGTTTTTATTCAGGAACTTGCCTGCTTTTTTGTTCATACCTTGATGAAGCCTGAAACTTTGGTTATATATCTTTGCCTCCCATGGGCATTGCGAGACCTGCTGAGTTCCTCCAGTAAATCTTATGCTTTAACTACAATCACAATGTCTGCAAATGTTTGTCTTTCACTCCATGGTAATGCTACCTAGAGGCTATGAATTCTAGCTGTTGAGTGCACATTGCTGATGAGAGAGAAACCTCAGGATATTAATACATCATTCCCTGAAAGTGGTAGCGCATTCAACAGTATTATGTGCTTCCATTTTAGTAAAATGTGATTATCACTGTAAGGGATAGTATAAAGAGGAGGACTGAATGGCTATCATTAACATTTAACATTTCACACAAGCACCAAGCACAACATAAGACACAGCCCAGCGATGGTTCGATATATTGGAAGAACTGAGTGAAGGTTTGTCCCCGTCTGTTCCAGAAATTGATACATTTGCAAAGACATTGTGATTTTTGCAAAGGGAGAACCATTCTGGCTGCTGGAGATGAAGCAGCTTTTTGAAGCAGCTCTTGTGGCCAGCCATTTCTTTGTGGAATTCAGGGCAAAGCATGCTCTGTGAATGACTGGACCTTTTCGGTGGATTGACCTGTACCAGGACAGCCTTTTTGAGAAGCAAAGTGCTTCATTTTGATGGTGACTAACAGTGGAGGTCACTTGGAGAGACGGCTTCTTTTTAAGTGTGACTTAACATGAAATTACTTGGGGAGACCAGTGCCAGGAAGCTTCATGGAGACCACCCAGTTCGAGTCTTGCCTACAAAAGGACCAGGAGTGTTTTGACCGCAGTTCGTGTGGATGGATATTTCTTCAAAGGCAATGCAAGGAGAATTTGTGAGTCTGTACCAGCCACAACCCCAGTCTTCCCATCAGTACAACATTAATTCTGAGCATCAAATTTCAAAGGCCTACGATTCCACACTGAATTTGAAAGAGTGAACTTTGAATAATGATTTTGGCCTGGCCTGTAATGGTCTGGGTATAACACACACACACTAGACAACTGCGCATAGCTGGGGATAGATTTAGTGTTAAGGATAGTTTAAAAGTTAAGCATAGTTTAAAAGTTATAAATAAAATCAGTGTTTTATAATTAAACACTGGTTCATTCCCCATTACTGCTTATTATGGGTGGTTCATGAAGAAGGCATTTGACACACCTGTCTTCAGTGGCCAGTACATTAAGTTGGGACTTCAAGTTAAGACATTGATGATCACACTAAGAAAACTGTGTGCAGTTCTGGTCACCTAGCTGCAGGAAGGGTGTCATTAGGGCTTCCAAGGGGACAGTGGAAATTTGAGGATCAAGATATTAGGACTGGAAGGCTTGAGTTCTAAGAGATCTCCCCCTGGAGTGCAGGAACCTGGCAGGTGAGATGATAGAGGTATAAAATTATGAAGGCTACACAAGATGAATTGTCAGACATTTTTTTTGTGGGGTCAGGGAAACTAAAGTGCACAGATTTAAGGTGAGAGGGGAGAGATGGATAGATATGTATATAATTGCCACACTGTTTTCTTGAACAGGCAGATAATAGGGAAGAGACATGGATCAAACATGGGCAAATGGGATCAGCTCAGAGAGGCAACTTGGTAGGCATGGATAAATTGGGACAAAGGGCCTGTTTCTGTGGTGTACCACTCGATGAGGCCAACCCCTTGTTATTGTGATCATTTCACCCAATTTGAATCACAAGGACACAGCATGTGCAGGAAATGTTGGAAAGGTCCATCCATCACTTGGTGCCCTGGACTGGTGAGAGGTCGACGCTCATTAGGCTGGGCCGCACATGATAGGCATCTATCGTCCACTACACTCCCTGTCACTTGTCCATTAGAATGCCACACAGTTAACCGGTCTGTGAAGTTCTCCATGGATATTGGAGAAAAAGATGCCAGTGCCACTTAGATATTTTCCTGAAAAGAGAGCTCTGTTAAAATTAAATGCAAGCAATGAAACATTCAATGACAAAATGTGCCAAGTACAAATTTTCTGCAACTGAATAATTATTAAAAATGCCTTAAAATCTGAAGACAAGAAAGACATCGAGGGTTAACATCTTCCAGTGAGATTGGAGAGAGTTTATCCTGTTATCAACCGGTAAATGACCTGACTGCAATCAAACAAAAGGTCCAATCCTACAATGGAACCATGTGACATGATCTTCAATCTTTCACATGCTGTTGTGGGACGAGATCAGATTACTGCAGATCGATTCTTTAATCTACAGGGGTGCCAAGGTCTCAGAAAAATGGAGCAAATGTTGAGCAGACGATAACACTAATGATAAATCAGACAGGATTTAAAGGGATCTCAGAGCTGGTGCCATTGCAGTGTGGAAGTGTCAAATAAATTTTTGGGGGTCAATAGATGAGACCACTTCAACTAACAATCTTCCAGTACATATTACAGAGGCAAATTTAAGGCTAACAGCATCAATCACGGAACACACTGGTTTAATTTCAAACAGAACTTTTCCTCTCATTCAGCCCAAAATTATCTTTACTGCTATTGGCAGATACAGGGCCCTCCATAATGTTAAGGACAATAACACTTTTTTTATTTGCCCCCGTGCTCCACAGTTTTAAATTTTTAATCAAACAATTCACGTGATTAAAGTGCACATTTCAGATTTTATTTGTATACATTTTGGTTTGACTGTGTAGAAATTTCAGCACTTTGTAATACATAGATGTGTTTGGAATTTTGTTGCATACCACTTGCATGCAATGACTGCTTAAAGTTTGTGATTCATAGATACCACCAGGTGCTGAGTATCTTCTTAGGTGATGCTCTACCAGGGCTCCACTGCAGCCATTTCCAGCTCTTGTTTGTTTTAGGGACTTGTCCCTTTAAACTTTCTCTTCGGCATATGCAAGTCATGTTGAATTGGATTTAGATCAGATGACTGACTTGGCCATTCAAAAATTTTCTAGTTTTTAGCTTTGAGGAACTCCTTTCTTGCTTTGGCAGTATGTTTGGGATCATTGTCTTGCTGTAGGATGAAGCGCCATCTGGGAGGCTTCTTAAATAATAGAGGTGCAAGATTCAAATAACAGAAAAGACTTTACTAACTGATGCCTTCCACCATATCAGGAAACTGATATAACATATACATACGCCCCACAAAGGGGCACTACAGTTACTACTGTGAGTAGGGTGTATTCTTACGCAGTTACAAAATAGTTCACATTATCCTGACCATATAACACCATCCAATGAGTTTGGAGGCATTTACTCAAACTTGAGCAGATAAAACCTTTCCATACACTTCAGAATTCATTTTGCTACCGCCATCAGAAGTTATAAGACCAATGAAGATAAGTGCACTAGTACCTGCAGCAGCCATACATGCTCAGGCCTTAACAGCCCCACCATCATGTTTCACAGATGAGGTGGTGTGCCTTGGATCGTGGGCAGTTCCTTTATCCCTCCTCACTTTGCTCTTGACATCACTCTGATTTGGGTTCATCTTGGTCTCATCTGTCCACAAGACCTTTTTTCCAGAATTCTGCAGCCTCTTTTAAATACTTCTTGGCAAATTGTAATCTGGCCCTCCTGTTTCTGTGGCTAACTGTGGTTTGCATCTCGCAGTGAAGCCTCTGTATTTCTGCAGTCAGTCGTCATTGACACATCTAGATCTACCCCCTGAAGAGAGTTTCTGATCTGTTAGACAGGCGTTTCAGGATTTTTTTTCATTGTGATGAGGATTCTTTTGTCATGAACTGTGAAGGTCTTCCTTGGCCTTCCAGTCCCTATTCAATTACTGAGCTCACCAGTAGGCTCTTTCTTCTTAATGATGTTCCAAACTGTAGATTTTGGTCATCCTAAAGTTGGGCAATGTCTATTACTGTTTTATTCTTGTTTTTCAGCCTCATAATGGCTTCTTTGACTTTCATTGGCACAACTCTGGTCGTCGTTTTGAAAAATGGCAACTACAGACTCCAAAGGTGATCAAAAGCTTCAAAGCAAGCCGAGCTCTCTTATACCTGCACCAATGTAGCAATTAAATGTACCCGAGTTCTCACAAACACCTGTGAATCCAAATATCCCAAACATTATGGTGTCCTGAAATGGGGGAACCATGTATGCAAAGTGCTGTAATTTCTACATGGTCAAACCAAAATATACACAAATAACCTTGAATAAAATCTCAAATATGCTCTTTAATTACATGTGAATTGTTGGATTACAAAATTTAAAACTATGTTGCAAAGGTGCAAATAAAGGAAAAAAATATGGGCACTGTAGATACTCAGTATATTCTCTCTGGTTTCAACATAGGAGATGGTATTTTTTCTCTTTTAATTTTAAATTTAGACAGGTCCTTTCAGCCCACGAGTCCATGGCGCCCAACTACACCCCATTGACCTATAACCCCCCGCTACGTTTTGAAGGGTGGGAGGAAACCGGAGCCCTTGGAGAAACCCACACATACACGGGGAGAACGTACAAACTCATTACAGACAGCACGGGATTTGAACCCCGGTCCCGATCACTGGCGCTGTTCTTTCTTTGGCTTGGCTTCGCGTACGAAGATTAATGGAGGGGTAATGTCCACGTCAGCTGCAGGCTCGTTTGTGGCTGACAAGTCCGATGTGGGACAGGCAGACTCGGTTGTAGCGGTTGCAAGGGAAAATTGGTTGGTTGGGGTTGGGTGTTGGGTTTTTCCTCCTTTGTCTTTTGTCAGTGAGGTGGGCTCTGCAGTCTTCTTCAAAGGATGTTGCTGCCCGCCGAACTGAGAGGCGCCAAGATGCACGGTTTGAGGCGATATCAGCCCACTGGTGGTGGTCAATGTGGCAGGCACCAAGAGGCAGTCCTGTACCTCTTCTTTGGTGCACCTCTGTCTCGGTGGCCAGTGGAGAGCTCGCCATATAACACGATCTTGGGAAGGCGATGGTCCTCCATTCTGGCTGTAACATTGTGTTAAACTCTACACCAACCGTGTCACCCTTCATCCCTTTGATATTGTCAAACTACTAAACAAGACATTTGTTGTTCTTTACAAAATATTTCCACACGATCCAGATGAAACTACGTTACTAATTCTCAGAATGATTGGATACCAAGAAAAGAAGGGATAAATTGTAATGATGTTCAGATGTGCTGGGATGAACAGGCCCCGCTTGTTATGCGCCATCAGCAGGACAGTTGCCGCAAACATGGCGGCGTACGTCCATCTCTTCCAGTCCAGGCCAGAGGTTGGCATGCGTGCTTGCCTCAACGTGACGCATGCATGGTCCAACTCTCAGCCTGACAAGCAAGCGTGCAAGTTTTAAATAAACAGTCCATTGTGACACCCGAGCTAGCAGCCTCGTCTCCAGTCTGCACAGACGCGCGACCAGATTTTTTTCCCCATGGTGATGAAGAGGATTACTAGAGATAATCTATGGAGGTCTGTAAACCTTTTTCAGGCATAGAGAATGACAAGCTGAAATTTCTGCAATGGTCCAATCAGAATTGGAAAAGCTTCATATTCATAAACAACAATTTTCGGATTGATAACTCCAAAGGTGGCCAACATGCAGCCTTCTGGATGAAAGCATGGATTAAAAGATGGGTAAAGATACAATTGGGTACCAATTGGAGAGACAATGAGAACTCCCCTGTTGGATGGACAAGCATGTGCTACTCCCATCTGAGTAAAGATGGGAATTATTTCAAAATTAGGGCCATTAAAATTGACGGTTAGAAGTAAACTCACACAGGCTTCTCTCTTGGTAATCACCTATGAATCATGGTGCTCACACATCTAGTCACAGCCTGATTCACCAACACTTGATTTACATACAAAACTACAGGAATGATGCATGCAGCCTTTCAAAATCGAGAATCGGGCGAAAGTTCAAAGCACCATTTTACAGCTCCAAAGAGCAAGGTGATGTTCAAAATTATGATAAATTATTTACGACCAATAATTGGTCGGCAATAATTTCAGGCTGTCATTGCAAAGACACTAGGTTTCAAAAGGATATATCATCCAGCATCAAGCCAAGGACAGAAGAGTTTCTCCTTGCCCAGACAAGGTGCAGTTGCTCTTTGAATATCTGGGACTGGTGTTTAAACGAGGAGAGCTGTCCCACAGAGCGGTCATACAACTAACATCCGTTGCCATGAAGGACAAGGCACTGAATGCATGGGAACACCATGCTCCCATGCCATTTTGCCTAGGAAATAGAACCCTTCGGCCCTCAATGTTGGGTCGACCATATAGCCCTTTAAATATATAACCCACTGTTCCTGTGTCTTCACTGGGACCAGATTCTGGAAACCCCAAAAGAATTGTGGGGGACACCTTCGCCAAAGAGGTTGCAGTGGCTCACGAAGATGCCTCATCACCCAAGACCCCACCTCTCCTCCCACCTCATCTGAAGAATAGTTAAAGATAGGCAAAAAAATGCTGATCTCATCTCCAAAAAAGATACATTAAGATATAAAAGCATCATTTAATTTCTAGGTTAATGGAGTGGCATTATTGCATTTAATGACCCATTTGTTCTGGTGAAATGGTTACTGAAGCCAAACTATTAAATTTGTAAATATTTGCAACATCACCTGCCTCGATTAAAAGCACATGATCTATAACATATTCCTGGGTTCAAAAGAATACCACCACAAAACATTTTTCAAAACTTAATCACCACCAATGCTTTACAGGGAATACTGCACATATATATTGGTTCAATGACTCATCCCACAGTGGCCATTTACCCTAACACTCCTATTCAGTGGGAGAAACTAAGACTCACTGTTGAGAAACACTTTTCCTACTGTGTCTCCAGTGATGGGAAGGACGTCATTAAATTGGAAAGAATGATGAAGAGATTCACTGGGGCACGAGTTGCCAGGAGAGGCTGAATAAGATGGGTTTTTATTCAGTGGTGTGTAGAATACTAAAAGGTGACCTTATAGAGGTATCCAAATTTCAGATTCAGGTTTCAGATTTCTTATCAGAGTACATACGTGACATTACATACATCCCTGAGATTCTTTTTCCTGCAGCCACGGCAGAATTACCACTAATTGGAAGTGCAAAAAATAAACTATACACAGCATAAAACATGTAAACAAATAAAAGAACTGTAAACAGAAAACAAATGTAAACAAACTGACTGATCAATACAGAGAAAACAAGTAAGGGGAGTGTCTGATTGAGTTTGTGGTTGAGGAGTCTGATGGTGAAGGGGTAACAGCTAATCCTGAACCTGGTGGTGCAAGTCTTGTGGCACCGATACCTCTTTCCTGATGGGAGCAGCAAGAACAGAGCGTGTCCTGGGTGGTGTTGGACTTCGATGATTGCTGCTGCTCTCTAACAGCAGCGTTCCGTTTCTCAATAGTGGGGAGGGTTTTGCCAGTGATGTTCTGGGCTGTGTCCACTACCTTTTGCTGGGCTTTACGCTCAGAAGTATTAGTGATCCCAAATCAGAATTACAAAGAGCATTTATTCCCAGGATAGATAATTCTCGAACTAGAGACTATATGTTTAAGGTGAGAAGGGAGAGAGCCTCGAGGAGCAACTTCCTTTCTTGGAGGATTGTCCATGGCGATTACGAGCTGATGGAGAAAAGTATAGAGACAGGACCAATTTTGAAGTTCAAAAGACATTTAAGGCAAATAAATGGCCAGGAAGAGATTTAGAATGCAGACAAATGCAGACAAATGGAATGCCCAAAATTCCACCCTGATGTGAATGAAGGCCCTGTTTCGTGCTTTGTATCTCTGCAATTCTATTGGACCACTTCAAAAGGACATGGTCATGTAGGTTGGCAAGTCACCCCCATGCTCTCAACAAAATGACATGCATAATCTTTTAAGCATCTGATTGTTCATTTATGACTGCAACTTTAAACTTAACCAATCACCATAAATTAAATTAAATTGATTGGATAAATGAAAAGATTATACTTTTATCCAAATTTATCTCCAAATCTTTAACATTCACTGTTTCTTCCCCACTACAGGTGCGGCACATTTGGCATAGCTACAACGCTGTTACAATGCCAGTGATCGAAACCGGAGTTTGAATCCCGCGCTGTCTGGAAGGAGTCTGTACGTTCAACCCATGTCATCGTGGGTTTTTCCCGTGGGCCTGCTCCCCCCATTCGAAACATCCCCCCTGGGGTGTTGATTAATTGGGTGTAAATTGAGCGCACAGACTCGTGGGCCAAAATGGTCTGTAACCATGCTGTATGTCTGTGGTGAACTGCTGAACGGTATTGTATTCTTTTTTTTCTTTTTTTAAAATTTTTTTATTTTTCACACCATAAATCACATTAGCCATGATATACGCTATTTCTTTTTCACATATATACAGTGACTTTTTCTCCCCCCCCCTCCTCCCAAGCCACCCCCCCCACCCCCCCCTCTCATCCATTTTAGGTATACAATCTAGGTTGCATTAAGCCAGTCAGACAATGTTGTCATTCAACAAAATTACACCAGAAATTCTACTGAGTCCATTCTTTTCTTTCCTTCTCCTTCCATCAACTTAGGTACTGTTTGCCCCCGGTAGGTTTTCGCTATTGTATTTAATGTAAGGCTCCTATACTTGTTCGAATATTTCAATATTATTTCTTAACCAATATGTTATTTTTTCTAATGGAATACATTTATTCATTTAAATTTGGTAGTTTCTTCCTTTTAATTTGGTTATGTATTCCATTAATATTTAAAGACATATAGTTCAGCGTAGCCCTTTTATATTTTGTTTATCTTCTCTTTCCGTTTTTCCATCATTACCTTTCCTCCTTTTCCATTTCTGTTTTCTTATTTTCAACTCTTTATAAGACAACATTCCTACAACATCCAACATTTTCCTTATTCTCCTATTTCTATCTTATTTATCCCCAATCTCCCCTTCACCTCCTGAGTTGTCCTTTATCCCTTGTCGGACAACCACATCTCCCCTCTCCATTTGGATTTGCGAATCCACTCGCAAGCGTCAACTGATTTTGCAGTGACCGCTATTTCCCCCCACCCCGCCTCCCCCAGAAAAGATTTCACTTTTCATATGTCACAAAGGTCACTCTTTTAATTCCCTCCTTATTCTCTCTATTCCATTACCTTCCCTTATTAATTCTTGTCTATACTATCTATATTTTCCTCTAAGTACAGATACATTCATGTATGCTCATTGTCTCTATTCACTCTTATACCTCTTTACCCGCATACATATCAATCGTGATCATTTTTACTCTCATTACCCGTCTTCATCCCTCAGTCTATTTTTGTCTTTACCCACATACATATCAATCGTGATCATTTTAACTCTCATTACCCGTCTTCCTCCCTCAGTCTATTTTTGTAATTGTTCTGCAAATTTTCGTGCTTCTTCTGGATCCGAGAATAGTCTGTTTTGTTGTCCTGGAATAAATATTTTCAATACCGCTGGATGCTTTAGTATAAATTTATACCCTTTCTTCCATAAAATCGCCTTTGCTGTATTGAACTCTTTTCTCTTCTTTAGGAGTTCAAAACTTATATCTGGATAAATGAAGATTTTTTGCCCTTTATTCTCCAGTGGTTTGTTGCCCTCTCTTACTTTTTCCATTGTCTTCTCCAGTACCTTTTCTCTTGTAGTATATCTTAGGAATTTTACTACAATAGATCTTGGTTTTTGTTGTGGTTGTGGTTTAGAGGCCAATACTCTATGTGCCCTTTCTATTTCCATTTCTTGCTGTAGTTCTGGACATCCTAGGGTCTTAGGGATCCACTCTTTTATAAACTCCCTCATATTCTTGCCTTCTTCATCTTCCTTAAGGCCCACTATCTTTATGTTATTTCTTCTGTTATGGTTTTCCATTGTATCTATTTTTTGAGCTAGTAGTTCTTGTGTCTCTTTAGTTTTTTTATTAGATTTCTCCAATTTCTTTTTTAAGTCTTCTACCTCCATTTCTGCTGCTACTGCCCGCTCTTCCATCTTGTCCATTTTCTTTCCCATTTCTGTTAAGGTCATATCTATTTTATTCATTTTCTCTTCTGTGTTGTTTATTCTTCTTCTTAAATCATTAAATTCCTGTGTTTGCCATTCTTTAAATGACTCCATGTATCCTTTAATAAGAGAAAGTATATCCTTTATCTTGCCTTTCCCTTCTTCTTCTATTTCACTGTACTCTTCCTCTTCTTCTTCCTCTGGGTTGACCATCTGTTGTTTCTTTGTTGCCCTTTTCTTCTCTTCTTTCTTGTTTCCATTGTCTTCTGTGGTCTCTTCTTGCTGCAGGTGTTCTGCAGCTGTCGTTGCCGGCTGTGGAGATCGACTCCCCAGCTGGTCCCCCCTCCCGTCGGTGTGTTTTTTTTCATTCGCATCGCGCATGCGCGGTTGCGCACTTTTACTCGGCTCTGCGAGCCATTTTTGTAGTCCATTATTTACCGACCTGAGGGAGCGGGTTTCTCTCTCCGCAGCGGGCCTCTTCGGACAGGTAAGGCCTTCACCTTTTTCCTCCTTTGTCTTCTCTTCCTCTCTTCTTACCGTTGCTTTCGATTTTTCTTTTTTTGTCGCCATCTTCTTTCCACCTTTATACTCACTTTTCTGTAACTTTTATTTCTGTGCCTTTGTGTTTTCTCTTGTTTTTCCCGACTTTTCAGGAGAGGGCTGGAGTTCACCGTCCGGCCACTACTCCATCACGTGACTCCACCCCACGGTATTGTATTCTTGATTACCTGGCTCCGCCCTGTCCTGTGAATGTACCTGTCGTCCCTCCCTCTTTTGACCTTGTATAAAGCCTCCATCACCCTGACCCTTCCCCAGAAAGCTGGGGTCACGGCACAGGACGAGGTCCCCGTCCATTGTGAATAAAAGCCTGTAGGTCAAACTCAGACTCTTGAGTTATTGACTGTGCGTCAATGTCTAACTTTAAAATTTAAAAACTGAAGGGTCACTGCGGCTGAGCTCTTGTTCATATCCAAACCTTGAAAACCAATGATGGGCTCCATTTCATTCTGTAACAGGCAGCGAGTAGGTCTGGAAGGAGCCCGCTTTGCCTCATTGATTTTCCCATTTGCAGGTCTGTCACATTAAATCCACAATGAGTACAGGCTGAGTCAGTCTGGCTATCTAGAGGGGGAAATCGATGAACGAGGTTGGGGTTTCCATTGGGGGAGGGGGTGCTGATTATGCACAATCATGTGAAAAAGGAGTAATTTCTTGAGGAAATTATATTTGCAGTCATTGTTTTCTCAGGCCAAATGGTGATAGAAGACAGGCTTTCCCAAAAACTTAGCTGTTATTTATTTCCTTGCCCAAATGAATTAATCACCATTCACATTTGTTTTAATTTTGAATACAACCTTTGCCAATTTATCAAGAATTTCATTACTCTATTAGAATACAAATCAGAAGATGTTCTGCATTGTTATACAAAGTAATTTCCAGTTATTTAAATGTGGGTTATTCATAGCTGGTGGATGAGACACAAAATGAACTCTTATTAATTAAAAAAAACCAGCAAAATGCAACTCACGAATAGACAAAGAACCACTCTGAAGATTTTTGTTTAAATACTTTCTTGTGCATTATTTAATTTTCAGAGATAGTGAAAGGAGATCGAGCACGTGAGGAGAATAATTCAGTAATAATCAAATTGGAACTGATTTACACCTGGATCATTAATTGGTTTTCAAGCGGAAACCCTGGGCCATAGTGTGTCACGCTTAAGACTCCAGCCTACAAAGCAAGAGGATTTGCCATTCTGCAGGACAATTTGGCTCGAACCACTACTGAGAACCAAAAGAGAAAGGCTGCTCTTGCCTTTGGTGGGTATCCTCGTAGAACATAAAACAGTACAGGTAAAAGTTCCATAATTGTCACGTAATGCTATGACATACATGAAATTCTTTAACTTTTGTTAAGGCAGGCAGAGAGTTGCCACTTTGTCCAGCGCCCCCTCACAGAAAACTACAGCACTTGGTGTTCCTAGGCGGTTTCCCCTCCAAGTACTGACCAGGCCTGAGCCTGCTTAGCTTCCGAGATCAGACAATCCCAGGTGTATTCAGCCTGTTAGGCTTCAACTGCAGCACAGTTACAGCCCTTTGGCTCGCGATGTGGTGCTGATGCTTGACGTCAGGCTGCGATCCAGCTGACTGGTAGATTACATTGTGGAAACTGCACAGTGTGAAGGAGTCTTCCTGAAGGAGTCGTGTGTTCTTTTCTTTCGAGTACTGAGGTGGTATTTGTCCAGAGACCAGCAATATTTTCTTCTGGAAGTATGACAATTTCAGGTCCTCTCAACAAAATCAATTCTTTGACATTCAAAGAGGCAAATTAACTCTGGAGTCCTTCCAAGGGTGACCTGCTGCAGTCCTTTGGGGTGCAAGATATGAAGCATTGTCACCACCATGGAAAATATACCTATGCTCTATCATTATGTATTCATTAATCCATTTCTATGTAACAATTTACTATGTACTTCAACTACACAGTTTATGGAAATATTAATGTAATTAAGTAACAGCCACAGTATGTAGAAAAGTTGGCTGATTATTTTATGTGTAGAATTTGCTGACTCCAAAGCCTGCTAACTTTAAAACACAAAGAGGGAAAATATCTTCATCCCCAAGGTTATACAAAACTGCTAACTTTAAAACACAAGTTCAGAGAGAAAACATTCAAATCTAAGAAAATAATAGTGGCTACAGGCACCAGGAGAATAAACATTCAAACAGGATGAGATCGACGGAGTAGCAGGAGATCAGATGGGAGAAGTTAGACAGGACAAGGTAGGGGATCCATAGTGGCGAAACAGGCCGGTTACAAGTGTAGCACATGGAGAAGTGATAAGAGTACCAGGACCGAGAAACAACCTAATTGGTACAAAACATCAAAGTTGAGCATTGATAAGTAACTGAAAATCTGTATTAAAAAAAAGGGCACTGTCTCATAGCAACAGGCATTTCAGAGTCCAGGCTTTGATTTGTCTCAGCTTTTGTTTGCAAATAAAGGCTTAAACTTTTCTGAAGAATTCTCCACGTTTTCTGACTAATTTTTGGACATCAGAAAACCACAACGCCACACACTGGGTCTTAGCCATTGGGTATCACTGAATGCTTGTGAGACATGGAGGATTTTAGAAAGAAAATTTTGTACAATTTTCCTTAACAGCTGTTTTTGTAAATATTGCATTGTTCAGTGCACATGCTTGTTCCACTGTCATATAATTTATCAGCCTTGGATCTTTTTATCTTGTACTTTGATTGAGAGACAGAAGTTTTACTGTAACATTCTTGCTTAACAGTGAGAGCAATACATTTTTCATTGCTATCCATTATTTACATGCCAAAAGAGACAATACTGCAAAAGGTGTGATACTCAGCCACAAGGAGAAATCCAGAGCTTGAAATTAAAATCAAAATGAATCTCAATATTAATGTTCTATCTGGTTTTTTTTATACAAATAAAGGGCAGACTGTTGTCCTTCTCCATCTGCAAAGTCCTCAGTCTTGGGCACCCCTTGGGTACAAGAGGGTAGATAGAATGAAATCGTGCTATTTTGAATTTTCTCTCGGTGTGTTCATCTGCAGGAACTTTAATACCTTGCTAGTGAAGGAACAGCAAGATATTTTCAAATAGCATGCAGGCAGGACATGGGGAACTTGCAGGCAGAGGCGTTCCCATGAGCTGGCTGCCCTGGTAATGGTGGCGGTTATGACGTTGAGAGTTATTGATGGGGTACTCCTTATGAAGCGTATCAGAGCATTTTTGTAGATAATATCAACTGAAGCTAGAGTATTCTGTTGTTGAGAGATGATGGCATCAATCAAGCAGGCTGCTTTGTCCAGGTTGGTGTTGAACTTTCAAGTTCATTGTTTATGTGTCCCAAGGCCCAATGAGTTTGTTTTGTGAGCAGTTCAACGAGTCATCCCGTACATAATGCAAGTAAACACAGTACAGAAGGCCAGATTTACAGAATATAATTTGTACAGAGCGAAGGCAAGATCATTTTACTGGTGTAAGATTCATTCACTGGTCTGATAAAGATGGAAAATTGCTCCACATCAAATGCTTTCTCACTGGATCTCCACTCAGCCATGGATCACCAAGACAACAGCAACACGTACATCAGGCTACACTTCATCGACTACAGTTCAGTCTCCAACACCATCATATCCTCATTTCTAGTCAACAAGCTCCAAAACCTGGGCATCTACACCACCCCTGCAACAAGATCCTTGGCTTCCTCCTCAGAATGTCACAGTCAGTATTATAATGGAAAGGGTTCATAAAATGATTATAAAATAGATGGTACACTTCACAAACAGACATCTCAGTAACATTTCACAAAAGATACCTCATTTGAAATGCAAGAGCTATGCCTAAGCGGAGACTCCATGTCTACAGTGACTTTGAAAAATGCCGATGAAGACATCACAAGTGGGTGTTATATTAGACTGATGTTGTGGAATCAAAATGGACTATTGTCTTTAAAAGGAACAGATGGCCAGGCTCAGAAACTGATTAATCTTTTGCCGATGCCAGCAATCCAAGTCTGGTTGAAGTTTGTTATTCTAAGAGGGGTCATGTGGTTTTGCAAACAGGGTAAAAAAAATAAGTTATTTTCTTTGGACAGAGAGAGAAAGGGAGAGTGTTTCAGTTTTACAGCAGGAATTGGTGTTCGAACCTACTAGTTTTGCAGACCTTCTATAAGACCCCATTTGAAGATGGGATTTGAGTTCTAAGTCCAGCCTATTGTAAACTCTTGTAGTTAATTAAAAGAGGCTGTAGCTGGTTATTGTGTTTCTCCTGAAATCGAGGAAAACGAACTCCCTGTGGTAACCAGGAAGGAGAGTTTTATCATTTGGAAAAACCCACGAGGGGGGCAAGTTTCTTCAGCAAGACACTGAAGTGGTTGATTGAAGGAGCTCAGTTTGTGTCCAATGAACATCTCTCTCTGAAACCAACAAAGACCTTCCTGAGCGGTAACAATTTAAGTTGAAGCACCAGAGCCTGGTGAAGATCATAAGTGTTTAATTCTGTGCACAATATAAGAACTGCCGGATACCAGTGAATGTGGAGGTGAAAAGTGAATGATTGGACAGTGAAGCAAAGAACTTTCCACAACACATACACATTACATACACGTGTGCTCAGAATTAGAAGGGGTTTAATATAATAGTAATAAGTCAAATATTGATATTATTATTATGTTTGAATTAAAAACCATTGTCTTGGTGAAGTTTTGTGGCTGCTGGGCTTTGGAGTCCTCTGGGCTCATAAGAGGGCAAATTGGAAACAATGTTTCCTCCTCACTGACAATCAACACAGGCACACCTCAAGGTGCTTAGCCCCCTGCTCTACTCACTCTATACCCCTGTACGATGCTTGGCGGAATTCAAATGCCAACTATAAATTTGCCAATGACACTATGGTCATTGGCAGAATCACAGATGGCTATGAGGAAGCGTACAGGAGGGAGATTTTTTAATTTAAATTTAGACATGCAGCTTGGCAACAGGCCATTTTGGCCCACGAGTCCATGCTGCCCATTTTACATCCAATTAACCTACACCCCCGGTACATTTTGAATGGTGGGAGGAAACTACAGCTCCCAGGGAAACCCACGCAGACATGGGGAGAACGTACAAACTCCTTACAGACAGTGTGGGAATTGAACCCCAGTCCCGATCGCTGGCATGATAAAGGCGCTGTGCTGACTGCTAGGTCAACCGTGCAGCCCCTACGGCAACCGTGCCACCCTACGAGATCCACTAGTTGAATGGTTCACAACAACCTTGCACTCACAGTTAGCAAAACCAAGGAGATGATTGTGGACTTCGGGAGGAAATTAGGAGAACACGACCCAGTCCTCATCAAGGGGCCAGCAGTGGAAAGGGTTAAGAACAGCAAATTCCTGGGTGTCAATATCTCTGAAGACCTGTCCTGAGGCCTCCACGTCGATGCAATCATGAAGAAGGTTCACCAGCGGCCGTACTGGGTGAGGAGTTTGAGGAGATTCGGTACATTTCCAAAGACTCTCAAAACCTTCTGCCACTATACTGTGGAGTTCATTCTGACTGGTTGCATCAGAGAGGCACAAATCCACAGAACAGGGAAAGACTACAGAGAGTTGTGGACTCGGCCTGCACCATCATGGACATCTGTCTTCACTCCATTGAGGACATCAACCCCTCTTCACTCTGCTACCATCAGCAAAAAAGATACACACAAGACACAAGGACAGCTTCTTTCCCTCCGCCATCAGATTCCTAAACGGACAACGAACCACAGACACGACTTCACTTTCTCTCCTTTTAGCACTAATTTATTTATTTTTTTAAAATGTAATTTATAACAATATTTACACCTGAGATCCTACCGCAAAACAACATCTACCTCAGCCATTCTCAACCTTTTTTTTTTGGCTATGGCCCCCTTAGGACTCTGCTCAAAGTTTAAGGGCCTGTGAAGCAGTCAAATTTAGATGGTTATTTCCATACTTCTCCCCAACTGACTACACAAAATATTTTACGATTTCAGTCCGTGCCTCCCCCCCACTCACCTTAAATGTGCTGTGGCTCCCAGGGAGCCAGTGTGGCCCGCAGGACTCCTCGTGCTTCATTCCTTCCCGAACGGTTCACCCTGATATTTACTAATTTACTAATAAAAGGTTTTCTACCTTACTCCGAAATTGAGAACACTCAGTGAGGGGGGCAGAAATGTGTTAAACATCTATTACTGCATCAAATCCACTGTGACTCAAAATTTTTCCACTTTCTCACATGTCCAAATTGCATGAATTGTTGTTCCCGTTTCCTTTTTACAGTGAAAACATCTGTCTGATACTGTTGGGTCCCATTTATTTAACTTTTGAGGTGTGATGTATAGCCTGTGTATCCAATTATATTGTATCATGTGTAACCTCATGTTTATTGTATTTCTCATAGTTCCGGAGCATAGCTTCTCCCATGTTTCATTCTTTATCTTTATGTTTAGATCTTGTTCCCATTTTTGTTTAGGTTTACCATTTGTTTCCTCGTTCTCCTTTTCTTGCAGTTTGATATACATGTTTGTTACAAATTTTTTAATTATCATTGTGTCTGTAATCACATATTAACAATTGCTTCCTTCTGTTAACCTCAGTCTGTTTCCCAATTTGTCCTTCAAGTAGGTTTTCAGTTGGTAGTATGCAAACATTGTATCGTGAGTTATATTATATTTATCCTTCATTTGTTCAAAGGATAATAATTTATTTCCCGAAAAACAATTTTCTATTCTTTTGATCCCTTTTCTCTCCCATTCTCTAAAGGAAAGGTTATATTAAATGAAATCACAAAAAGCAATATTCCAAAAAACCCAGAGATCTTCCTCCTAAGTAATATAAGAAACAAAGAATTTGGACTCGATTTGGATGGAGCACAAAAAAGATTTGTTCTGATAGCCCTAGCTGTAGCAAAAAAATGTATTATGTCAACCTGGAAATTAGAAGACAACTTGAGAATACAACAATGGTACATAGAAATGAATAAATGTATTCCATTAGAAAAAATAACATATAATTTAAGAAATAACATTACAATATTCGAACAAATATGGGAGCCATACATGAAATACAATAGAGAAATCCTACCATGGACTTCCACCACCTAAAATGACAGGAGAAGACAACGAAAAGAACTGACTCAGTAAAATTTCTTGTTTATTTTTATTAAGTGACAACATTGTTTAACGAGTTTAATGTATCTTATAGATTGAACTTCAAATAAATGGGGAAGGGGTGAGGGAGGGAGGGAAGGGAGAGGGGAAAAGGGGAGAAAACGACACTGTATGTATTTAAGAAGAAAAACATCTGAATGTATCTTGGTCAATATGGTTTATAATGTGAAAAATAAAAATTTTTTTAAAAATCCACTGTGACTCATGGATAATTTATGCATTTGGTACAAATTGGCTGATATTGTTAAATTGCGTGGACGTATTATTGTGGGCAATCTGGCAGTAAGCAAGGGGACACATGGGAGATTGCAGATGCTGGAATCTGGAGCCAAAATCAATCTGCCAGAGGAACTCAGCAGATCCAGCCCCAGCAGTGGGAGATGGAGAACGATCAACGCTCTAGGTCAGAACCCTTTAGCAAGCCTGGACAACGGCTTCCGACCTGAAATGTCGAACTTTCTCTTTCTTCCGTTTGACCCGCTGAGTTTTTCCAGCAATTCTTTTGTGTATATACAGTAGTTGGCAGTTTGCATGTTTGATTTGGGGTTGGGAGAAGATGGCATTGCTCGCTTGTGATATCTTTAAAAGATAAACATAATGCCAGGGTGTAATGGAAGATTTAAACCGTGTTTTTTACTTTTGCAGCCTTTGCTTCTCCAAGGCTGAGAACCTGCTTGTGTTTTCGAATCAGCAGACATAAGCTAAATTCCACCGAGGGGCCAGAGATGCAGTTATCTGATGAAAGGACATCTGTGTACCAAGAACATTTAATCTTCCTGCTTGTTTTGGTCACAGACTGTCAGAGGCCTAGCCTTGATGCAAAATAAATCATTGTATTGAAAGTGATAAGCTGAAAATTACATTATTCGATAGAAGCCTAGGCATGCTAGCTTGCTTGCTTATCTTTCTTGCTGTGCTGGGAATAGGTGCTTGGGTAAGCAGTTTTTGGGTAATATAAGCCATGGTCCCACTGCTGAAGTTTGAGACTCTCCGAGAGGTGGCAATATCTCTCAGCAAGAAGAAGGAGAACTTCTGGAGTCCAGCCAACGTCCCGGTCAGGGGAGGTGGAGAAGCTGCTACCAGCACCCTGACAACCTACTACAAGTGTGCAGTCGTTGCCTCGCTTCGGCAGTTGGGACCAGTCCAAGCGTTGATAAGTATAGTTGGGAAGGGCTTGCATATTGTAGTGTGAAATCAGCTTTTGAATTTGTAATAAACATTTGTATAATTTGAACTGCTCTCAGTGTGTGTGTCTATTTTCTTTCGGTAGCTCAAACACTGTGACCAATCTAAAATGAACAAAATGAGAGGTACAAGTTTACCCAAGACACAGGGGACAAAGAACAAAAGGAATTATTGCTCTTGAAGCGGATTACCGAAAGATATGTTAATGACAGGCCAGAGGATGTACGATGATAGACTGGAAGATCACATGTCAAGGTTTACAAGATCCTCTTAAAAAAAGAGAAAATGCACTACTTTCAAAGCCTCCAGCAAACAAAAGTCCTGTAACATTTCCCAATCCTGGCACGTTTCATCAAATACACCAATCTTCTATTTTGTTCTGTGGCATTATCCTTTACAGCTCACAGACAGAGAGAGCTCTCAATCCAGTGGATTCCTGAGGGCTTTCTGCATTCATTTTATTGTCCAAAACCTCCAATGGGACAGGTTGAGGTCATCCAAGAGCATAGTTTTATTAATACTTCAACACTGTCTCGCATACCAAGTTAATTCGTCCGGTGGAATGATTCATCTTCTACTTAGAGAAATATGCTGCTACAGCACTCAAAAGCAAAATGACATTTTTCTTCACAAATTTCACATCTTCTATTTATTGTTAAAATTGTGCACTAAATGCTTTCTCACCAATATTCGATGGAAATCTCCAGCCAAAGCAAAAATGGTCCCTTGCAATTTCTATCACTCATCCCAGGAATGTTGGTAAAGCTAAAAGATGGATTTCAAAAATCCAGCTCAGTGGTTCTCAGCCTTTTTCTTTCCACTCCAGTATTCCCTATGCCTTTGGTGCTCTGTGATTAGTAAGGGATTGCTTAAGGTGGGATGTGGGTGGAAAGAAAAAGTTTGAAAACCACTGTTTTAATCGTACCTGATTGACTCATTATGTGCATGGTTTCAGAACTCCAAAGGAAATGGGTCAATGACAATTTTTCTTAAGCAAAATATTTCCGGAACAATTGGGTCTAGAGCAGTGATTCTCAACCTTCCCTTCCCACTCACATCCCACCTTAAGTAATCCCTTATTAATCACAGAGCACCGATGGCACAGGGATTACTTAAACTGGGATGTGAGTGGAAAGAAAAAGGTTGAGAATCACTGCTCTAGTTCAAGGTTATTGTCATGTCATACCTGGTACAGAGAGAATTCTTCCTGCGAGCAATCCAGAAAGTCAACTCTAACATGCATACATCTTTACAAAGTAGATTGACACATCAGTGTCACAGTGAAAAAGATTATTTAGTACCATACATAGCAAGGGCAGCGAAAGAACACTACCGTGAGGTTCATTCAGGAGCCTGATGGCTGTGGGTAATAAACCAAGGAGGAAGAGCGTCTGGCTGAAGTGAGATGGTTCTTACAGCACGTTCACAATGTCCCGCAACAACATCGACAGCTGCACCATTTAAAACCTTCTATTTGATACATCACAGTGTGATACGGGAACTCCTCTGCCCGAGACTGGCAGAAGGTGGTGAATGCAGCTCACAGCCTCCCTCTCCCTCCACCTACATTTCCCACTGCATCTGTAAAAGCAGAAAGAGTGCCACTGTTTCAGATCAATGACCTTGGTTCAGTTTCAGGTGAATTCTCCCTGTAACTTTATCCAGAACTGTGAATGTTTTTTTTTAAATTTCAGATATTCAGCTTTATGCTTTTAAATATGTTTTTAAAACATATTATTCCAAAAGAATAATGCCCATACATCTTTGCCTTCATTTAACTCCAGAATCAATGGCTTGATTATTTTTTCTCAGGACAGTACCTGTCACAGAAACTCTCTCTGTACCATCCCTGTGTTTACTTAAAGTGGTTTGTGAGTGGAAAGAAAAAGGTTGGGAACTTTTAACCTTATAAACTTACAACAGACAAAGAGAGGATAGATGGCCAAAATCTTTTTTTTCCCCAGGGAAGTATAAAATGAGTGTGCGCAGAGTTGAGGTGAGGGGGAAAATTTTACAGGAGATAAAGGGAGTGTGCTTTTTCATAGAGGGTATTCGGAGCACATTTGGGGGCTAGAGGAATATATAATTAGAAAATAAACCCCCCCCCTCCTGGATCTGGTATCTGACACCCAGCAGACTTTACACCTTGCTTATTGAGAGTATATCTACTTCTGTCTTAAAAATATTCAAAGTCTCTGCCCTCTGAGGAGGAGTTCGTACTTACAACAAAAAGTGACGACCTTATTTCAGCATTCTGCAACAGACCAAGCAACACTTAAGTCGTATACTCAGATCGCACCGACCCAGTCCTGACACTGATGCTCTATTGTCCTTGAAACACGGATGTTAGCTTGCTGGGTTAGTTGAAACAAGACCTTTAAGATTCGGGGATTCTGAGACCTACACCAGCCCAATTCCTTCAACCACTTCAGAGCCTATTTTGCAAACAGTTGTCAAGACTGCCTTCATGTCTTGCTTTCTCGTACCAATATGGTTGCAGTTCAGATAAAACTGGACACCTATTTAAGGCAGAAATGTGACAGAATTGTTCGCTCTCATGGTATCATTAATTCCCAGATCTCACTGCCTCAAAGAAGCAGCAGAAGCACCCTTTGCTTACTAAGAATATATCAACATCTACCTTGAAGTTTTTCAAAGGGGTAGAAGGTGGCTGTGGGTAGGTGGAGATGGCATTTCAATCAGATCAACTCCGATCTAATAAAATAGAGCAGATTTAACGAACCATTCTATTCCTATTTTATATTCCCAAAAATTCTCTACAAACATTGAAACGGGAAAGAATTTGGAACATTCATTGGCAAGAGAAAGGTTCTAAATATTTTACCTGTTAACACAGATTTCAGACTTCACTTTTCAAGTTTATTATCCACAGGACACTTCGGCATAGCTATTTTGGTTCTTAGACTGGCCTCACCTATGTCAGGTTACATTAGATGGAACATATAATAACTTGACTCATTTTCCTTCAGTTCTTGAGAATGGTTGAAACTGCTCTGTTGGCTGAATGCACACTGTCACCAGAGGTTAACAAAAACAGACATCTGGGCCGCCTTTTAAAGTAGAGCAGGCAGCAGGATATGTTTAATCATTAAGTCAACCGAAAGAATAATGTCCATACATCTTTGCCTTCATTAGCATTGGATTCCTTGCCACTTAAAATGTACAGTTACAATTTAGTTGGGGACATGGTAAAGACATTTGATAAAATTAAAACAACTGGCCCTGTGGTGAGGAGGAGACGGAAAGGTGTAGAAAGGTACCACAAGGCAACAAAACACATCACAGATGGAGTTGGAGGATCATAGAAGTGAACTGCTCAGAAATGGGCTTCTTCGGCCTGTTGGAGCAGAGGTTCCTGTCGGAGCTCATCTCATTTGACTGGATTAGGCTTATCACCCTCTACTCATTTCCTGTCCAAAAGCCTCGGTAATTATATCTGCCTCCACTATCTTCTCTAGGAGCCGCTCTAGATATTAACCACCCTCCGTGTGAAGATCTCATCTTCCTGTGATCTCCTTAAACCTGGCACCCTCCAGTTCTAGACTTCCCTGCACTGGGGGAAAAATATATATATATTTTATCCGTGCCTCGCGTAATTTTATAAATATGCATAAAGTCACCCCTCAGTCTCCTGCAATCCAGTGTGAATAAACCCAGTTTATCCAAATCTCTCCTTTCAAAGACTACCTTTCCTGCCAGGCAACATCCTGGCAATTCTCTTCCACACACTCACTACTCCGATCACATCCATCCTGTCGTGTAGCGATCAGAACTATACTCTCATCCTCCAGCTCCCTACTGCTTTCCCCTCCTTCCCCTATCAGAGAGCTACCTTTCTTAGCCCTCTGTCCTCACCCCCTATTAGTTCCGAGCATCTTTCTCTTCTGCACCCCCCAGAGGCATGCATTTCACCCTGCTTCCTGAGGTCCAATGACCAATTCCTTCATTTTCCAAATCTTCTACCAATATGCCTGGCCTTGTTTCCGAGCCACTGGTGCCCAAGGCGCGTCTCAGTATTCTGTTCTTCTCTTGACAGGATACAATATTTGAGAAGTGGTCACTGTAAAATTGGAATGCTGCTGGCAACGCACGCTCTGGATGCCAAACAGGATCCAGGAAATGCCGGAACATTTCAGTGGCTGCACTGATATCCAGTCTTACTATTGGACAGCTTATCTCCTGCACCATCTCACAGAGGAATATCATGAAAGTTAATCACAGTGTATTTGTAAATTAAATAGCTGCTTGGATAAGCCATCAGAATAGATGCAAGTGGAGTTTGAGAAGTTAGTCAGCCTTGAGGAACAGTCCCGGCCCAAAGCCTTTCCATGGATGCTCTCTGATGTCTTGAGCCCATCCAGCTTCCCTCAGTTTACTGAAGATTTGTGGATTCTTGTATCAATCTTTTGATGAAGTTTCAGATGAATAAACATAAGGATGACACAAAGAGATGGGGATTGCTTTAACAATGGTTAACACACACACACACACACACACACACACACACACACACACACACACACACACACACACACACACACACACACACACACACACACACACACACACACACACACACACACACACACAGAGTCATCAAGCAACATCTGGAAACTGAGCCTCCCAATCTCTTCAAGGCCAAACATGAAAAGGAATCAAATTTTATTACAAAAATATCCCCCTAACTAAGAAACAAACCAAAAAACAAAAGCTGGGCGACCATGTTTCAGTGGTTCAACAATTATTTTGGGGTTAATTCTGCTCCTCTACACTCACAAAATGTTGAAAAGGATTCGGAAAGGATCAACTTACATCATATGAAAATGTTGAATAAATGGCCTCCACATTTCTTCAAATTTAACTAAAGGGATAACAGCATCACTTCTGATTTTTTTTTCTAAATGTAAACATGCTCTAGTTTCGGAAAATCCATTGAAACGTGGTCGGTGGTGTAGGGTCTTTCCATTTCAGTAGAATGGATCTCCTGGCTTTTAAAGTAACAAATTCAATCTCACAACAAGCTGAAGCAGATCAGTGGCCAGAGCCCAAAACTGATCCAAAAAGAGCAGACATAGGATTAGGTTCTAGGTCCATGAGCAAAACTGCTGAAATAATATCAAAAATATCTTTCCAATTTTTTTTTAAGGAAGGGCAGGACAAAAGCAGATGTTTCAGGGAAGCCACCTCAGAATGACATCTGTCACAGGTAGGGTTTATATGGGAATAAACACAAGCTAGCTTGTTCTTGGACATATGGGCTCCATGGACCACCTTAAACTGTATCAGAGAGTGTCGAGCACACATTGAAGATCTGTTAACTAATTGGAGAATTCTCTCCCATGTCTCTATAGGTAAAGGGCTCTAAAGTTCTAATTCCCATTCATTCTTAATTTGGTCAGAAATCACTGGGCGTATTTTCAGATCAAATCATAAATTGTTGTTATTAAATCCTTCTGAAAAGGGTTTAAACATAAAATTTTAAAATCGGTAACTTCAGTCTGATGTGGTATTGGAGGTATCTGACCTCTTGATCAGACAATTAAGAAGTGAGACATAGGAAATTACAGTCAAGCGAGAGGAAGATTGCCCCACTCATTCAGACCAAGGTGCATTTATATGTGCCTTAATGCAGTGATGGCATCTTTCAACTGTCTGATGGGTCAATTCACACAGATTTAAACTGAACAGAAAAAGGTGTTGACTCAAATTAAAACCTTTGCAAATTACATAGGGACAGTTCTGAGATGGGCCCACTTTGATTGCTCTACAAGGCAGAGCCTGGACTCAATAGAGTAAAAGATCCTGTGTGGGAGGGAGTACTTGTAACTTGGGATGGTCACTGCCCACCAGGTAGTGTGTAGACTTAACACAGTGAGATCTTAGTCCAATGGCAAGAAGCACCAAGATAAAAAGTTAGACACGTGCGCACCTGCAAACCCCCGCACGTGCACACACAAATCCTCTATCATCATCATTACTGCTCAATTGCACAGGCTTTAAACAGTGAAATGGGTCATTGACCAACAGCCGTATCCATAAGCAAACAGGTTACATTTTCAATATGCTGGTAACACAAGTTGTAGAGCATCTGCTGCTGGAAGTTTGGAAGCCTTACCTAAAGAGCAGTTGGAATCACGGAATTTTTTTTACAAAAATACTCTTTATTTATAATAAATTATTTACAAATAAAGAAAACCGTTAAGTCTTTTCACGCCCATAGGGCCAATCATATCTATACATTCTCATCAATGTACATTGTTACAGATGTTCTCTCAATACCTGTTCCCACCCCTGTGGTACCTTGTTGTTTCCCCCCCCCCCCCACATTGTTTGAGGGGCTTTTCCTCAGCCTCAGCCCCTTAGTGCTTTGTAATGGGAGGACTCCAGACTGGGGTCCTTCACCCGCAGCACCCTCGTGTTGGCTGCGCCAAGGTTCAGTGTGTCCCTCAGCACGTACTCCTGCAGTCTGAAGTCTCTGGAAATGTAATCGATTTTCCTCAAGCTGTCTCAGTGACTGGTGCTGCCCCCAGTTAGTCTGCAGCTCCAAACTCCACCCAGTCCTTTCTCTGCCAACACGGCAGCTGCATCCTCTCCCTCAGTCAATCTTGCCATCCCTTCGTCCCAGTCTAATCTGTTTGCCTGGTTTTTTATAGGTTTAACCCTATAAAGCTCCATTTTTTGGAAATAACCCACTAAATCCTTTTGTAACTTTAATATTCATTTACAATACTGGATCATTTCCGTTACAATGGGGCTTACACCCATAGCTCCAAACACCTATCAAAAGGATTTTACTGGGTCACAGTGAAAACCAAATTTTAAGATAATCTCAAACTGTCTTCGAGTTTTAATGTTGGAAATGGCTCAATATATTTTGGAAGCTTTTGGGTTTATTCTGACAATGAATCATTAGATATTTAGAGAAGCAAAAATTCCATTTTACACTTTTGTTAACTCTTCATTGTGTAAGTACGAAGAAACAGAATGCCAGAGACGAAACAATGCAAGAGACGAAACAATGTGCCATTCTCAGTTCATCTACCTCTCTACAGCCTCACAAAGGCCAGCTTTCAAGTACGATTACATGCTGAGAAAATTGGATCATATCAACACTTGTATCAAAGTCAATTTAGACTTTTTAGTTTTCAATTGTTCATTGTACTGAGAAACAGACGTGCAGAAAAGACACATTTCTTTCTTTCTGTGTAACTTTTAGAGAAAGATGAGGATACAAATCATTTCCTTTCTCCCCTTTTTTGGAAATTCAAGCTTCTCAGAAATATCATCTGTAAAATAACAGCCATCAGAATGAGAATTTGTTGGTCCTCTTTAATCATTAGGCCCTTTTATATATCAAGAAAAAAAAAGGGGAGATTCTCCACCCTCGCGTCGCTGACCCGACCATCCCGACCTTCATAAATGCTCCGGAAGCGGCTCCAAGACATTGACTCTGCTCCTTCCATGGGGTAGTCCCAGCGGTGGAGCGGAGCACTCCACCTTGCTTCATAAATGTACAGCCGCTGCTTAGGGGCAGGCTGATGAGGCCGTCAGCCCACGACCCAGGACTAGTCGAGACCTGCATGGGCGCCATCAACATTTCCAACTTGAGGTGAAGGTGCCCAGGAGCAAGCAGAGGAAGAACCTGTTGGGCAGGGGTGAATCCCATTGGGTAGGCTAGATTTTTTTTTTTAAAAACGGAGAATGTCAGGCATAGGAATGATCAATGGCCGACTTCCTTACCCATAATCCCACCCACAGCTGGAACCGCGCTGCGTTTCCAGGTCTGCGTGGGGAAATTATGGGTAACGAAGAAGGCCATTGCTTGCCGCATGTTTATGCCATCATGCTGATAGGCGGCGCCACGGCAACAGTCTACATCTGCTCTGGAACACGTAGCAAGGCACCACTCTGCATAAAAGCGATGCTGGAGCACCCTTTTAGGGCTGCACTATAAAAAACGTAAGTGCAGATTTTTCTCTGCCGACAGAGCCAACCTAAATCACAAGAGTTCATCATTAAATGACCTTGACCATAGGTTCTCCCAGTATTTGGCAGATCAGTAATTTTAATTGAGGCAGATGCAGAGAAAAGGCACCTCCCGTGATTCTATCAGGAGAGCGCCAGATGCAATGCCAATGGCAAGTTATCTATTTCCCAAACTAACTGAGGAAAGACGTACTTTGGATGCTCATTACAATATCATCAATGTTGCTTTTATTAGTCTTAACACCTCTAACCTATATTGCTAAGACAGAAACCAACCCCCTTATACTTTCACTGTCTGAAGTGAGTGTCAATTTAATTCCCTTATAAACTTTACTCAAACCACACAAATCTAATTTCTGACAACACAGTCAGAACTGAGTTGCTTCATGTCAACTTCCTCCAATCGGAAATGGATTGAGTGCTTTAAATTAGTTTTATTTTTCTTTACAGAGTGAATGGAGTGGAGAGTAAGGGTGATTCCATACCCCAGAACCCAATGCAAACACAGGAAGAGAGAGGGCAGGTGACGAGAGAAGAGAGCTTCTCAATACACACCAGCTATTTCTCCCATGGGGGCCAGATGATTAAAGGCATCATCACACACACACACCATTTATCCAAATCAGCAATCCCATCTGGCCTAGCTTTCTACATACAAAATATTAATGAAGCGCCTTTTACATCATAAAACTTCCCAACCTACTTCAAAGAAGTGTGAATCTACAAAATCTGATACTGAGCCATGGTGAGGCCCATGCCTGAAACCTCAGTCCAGGATCTGGGCTTTGAGAAATGTGGAAAATGTCTTGGTTTATAAGACATCTATCTTCTTCGGTGAAAGCACAAGAACAGGTTCAACCATTTCAGATGAACAGCAAACACATTATTTTCTTTCTGACACTCATGAAAGTCCCTCCACCTGTTCTGCCTTGCCCCAGGTACTGCCTCCCATTAGTCACCAGGCATGCTCTGCCTGGCCTGGTCTGGCTTGGCTCCATTGACTTGGAGGAAGAAAGCAGAGAGTAGCAGTGGAAGGAAAGTATTCTGCCTGGAGGTTGGTGATTAGTGGAGGGCTGCGGGGTTCTGTTCTGGGACCCCTGCTCTTGGTAATTTTTATAAATGACCTGGATGAAGAGGCAGAAGGATGGGTCAGTAAGTTTGTGGCTGACACGAAGATTGGAGGAGTTGTGGATGGAGCTGAAGGTTGTTGACGTTTACAAGAGGATATAGAGAGGATGCAGAGTTGGGCAGAAAAATGGCAGATACATTTCAATCCGGATAAGTGTGTGGTGATGCATTTTGGAACAGCAAATCAGAAGGCTGAGTACAGATATAATGGTTGGTTACTTAGGAGTGTGGATGAACAGAGAGACCTTGGGGTTCAAATCCATACATCCTTCAAGTTACCGCAAAGGTTGATAGGATAGTTAAGAAGGCTTATGGGATGTTGGGCTTCATTAATAGGAGGATTGAGTTCAAGAGTTGAGAGGTCATGTTGCAACTCTACAAATCTCTAGTGAGACCACACTTAGGAGTATTGTGTTCAGTTCTGGTCACCTCATTGTAGGAAGGATGTGGAGGCCATGGAGAGGGTGCAGAGGAGATTTACCAGGATGTTGCCTGGATTGGAAAACAAGTCTTATGAGGCAAGATTACCAGAGCTGGGAGTTTTCACTTTGGAGCATAGAAGGATGAGAGCAGATTTGACAGAGGTCTACAAGATTATGAGAGGCATAGATAGAGTGGACAGCCAGCACCTGTTTCCCAGGGCAGGATCAGCAAACACAAAAGGACATATATACAACATGAAGAGAGGGAGGTTTAGGGGAGAGATGAGGGGTAAGTTGTTTTCTTTGTTTTGTTTCTACACAGAGTTGTGGGTGCCTCGAATGCCTTGCCAGGGATGGTGGTGGAGGCTGAAACATTGGAGACATTTAAGAGAATCTTAGACAGACACATGGATGAAATAAAATAGAGGGTTACGGGGTAAGGAGGGTTTAGTACTTTTTTTAAAGGAAGGAATATATGGGTCAGCACAACATCAAGGGCTGAAGGGCCTATACTGTGCTGCATTGTTTTATGTTCTATGTGGACTTCCCTAGTTATCTTCTCTTCACGTTGTATCCATGCCATTCTGCAGATTTCACCGATAACACAATCTCTGATCAGCCAGTTGCTCAAATCTGCAAAGCCGCAATCAGTTATTCTTTACAAGAAAGCATCGAAAGATTCTTTATGCTCCTAGTTACCTGTGAAACATCACAGGTCAACCATACTATTTCTAGGCAAATTGTAATGGATTGTAGTACATCAAATGCATTCTGCCTAGTTTCTTTATTGGTCTTTTCAACGACCAACGAGACAACATTCTTACTTTATCTCCTTTCCACTAAACAGCTGAATATACAATGGTAATACTTCTCTCCATTGACTTCAATCCATGAATAAACCGTATGTTTAGCAATCCATTCCCATGGGCAACTTCATCCGTTCTATGCACAAATGTGCTGGAGAAACTCAATAGTTCATGCAGCATCCGTACAATGTAACTGGCAACCAACATTCAGGCCTGGGCCCCTCGTTGAGTATCTTGCTGAGTTTCTCCAGCATGTTTGTGTATTGCACTCAACCCCCAGTGTCTGCAGACTTTTTTCTTTAGCTTCATCCATTCTATAGTCTGCCATCTCAACTGAATCACACACCACACGATCTTCTATTGCACATCCAGGTGTTAACTCAACTGTGAGTGAACATCGCTGCTGCATGGAATTCTAATTGAAACCTGGCTTTTAAATTTTATGGCATCATCGCCCTGACACTACTAAAACCATGACTCAGTGTCTCTTCTAAGCTGTAAAGTGGCAGACAATCTAAGAAGGATATTTTATTAAATAAAATGAAAACACTTTATACAGAGACATCTACTGGATGTGGAAGCTATGGAGAGGGTGCAGAAGAGACTTTCCAGGATGTTGCCTGGATTGGAAATATACTTTATGAGGCAAGTAGAGTAGAGCTCTGGAGTCAAGAAGGATGAGAGGTAATTTAACAGAGGTTTACAAGATTCTGAGATGCATAGATAAGGTGGACAGACAGCACCTTTTTTCCCCAGGGCGAGAGTAGAAAATACCAGAAGACATCTGTACAAAGTGAAACCTTTAGGGGAGACATCAGGGATAAGTTTTTTTTTTAAACAGTGGGTGCCTGGCATGGTGGTCGATGCTGGTACAATAGGGGCTGTTAAGAGACTCATCGTCACATGGATAAAAGTAAAATGGAGGGTTATGAGATGGGGAATATATAGGTCAGCATAACATCATGGGCCAAAGAGCCTGTACTATGCTGTAATGTTCTATGAGACAGCATTTTCTTATTGTAACTCATTTCCATAAAGACAGGCAGACTATTCAGAAAGCACCATCAGAACCAGTGATGGATTAATGCGTAGATCAGTCAATCACTCGATCCTGGGTCGTAAAGTGGTATCAACCATTCTTGCAGAATCCTCGCAAGTTACAGTTTCCAACATGTTCCAGTTTTTTTTTTCCTGACAGATTAGCAGCAACTGGGCAGCGTTTAGCTACATTGCAACAATGGGTTTACCACTATGAGTGCAGCAGAAGTGAAGGCAGACTCAGTAGTAGCTTTGAAAATGGAGCAGGTTACGCTTGGGAAAGGAGAGAATTAGCACGGCTTTTCAAAGTGGGCGTGGGAGGAGGAGGAGGCACGTTGATCTTGCATAGAGCGAGTGTGCACCTGACAGACCAAACGATCACCTTTAGTGCTGTAACTCTTGTGAGTTTCTGTGGACAGATTTCAGGAGCGTGTATGCAATGTTCATTTGTAAAAATCAGTCCAAAGGCCACTTGATCCTTCTCGGTGGAGTTCAGGAGATTGGGTTAGTTCAGGAGAATGCAGACCATTTCTGTTCCTCTTTCAGTTTTTCATGTTGAGAATGGACCTGGATTCATCATGAAAGTGGAATTCCACGAAACCTGGCCATCTTGACTACAAGGTTAATTTAGTTTGGCAACTCATTGAGGCTCTGTCATTGCATTACAGTTCAATTCTGTTATAGTGGCATTAATTAGCAATAAAATACACCTTACTGACAGGCCTAATGCCTACCTTCTCATCGACTACCTCAACTATTACGTTAACACATCTCCACATTAAGTTACACCCCAGGCTCTTTGTTTCAACTGATCTGATATAGTCTTAGCAAGATGCTTCAGACAGAGTTCATTATAATTGACATCTTAGAATTTCCCAGAAGAGAGCCACACTATTGTTGCAACCTTAAGCATACTTCTGAGGTTTTCTGGGCATGCTCGCTGGCAATCAGTGCCATCATTGCTGCACAGATCAGGAGACCGATCACGAGGCAGAGCCACACAGACATCCCTCGTGCCCATTACAGATGTTCAAGCAACGGATTTTGGCACTTTGAAGCACACAGATGAGACTCCCCAACTGTGGTGCAGCCTCTTCATCACACCAGTGGCCCTGATTCAATCCTCGGCTCTGATCTGGTCAGTGCGGAGTTTGCAAGTTCTGCCTGCAACTAAATCCTCCCACCCCGAGTGCTCCAGTTTCTTCCCACATCCCAAAGATGGACAGATTGGTGTTTTTTTTTTAAATGCAGCACCACCCAAAAATTTGACACTGTAAAACATTCCAAGTGAGGGTGGTAGGAGAAAAAGTTGTTGTCGCCAAGTCTGCCGTTAAAGAGCAGCGGCAATCATCAAGGATCCACACCACCCAGCTCACGCTCTGTTCTCGCTGCTGCCATCAGGAAAGAGGTACAGGTGCCACAAGACTTGCACCGCCACGTTCAGGAACAGCTGCTACCCCTCCACCATCAGACTCCTCAACGACAAACTCAATCAGGGACTCCTTTTAGAACTCTTACATAGCGCATTTTTTATTAGTAAATATATTTGTCTTCCGTATTGCAGTTTGTTTGCACTTCCTTCATGTTTATAGTTCTCTCTTTTCTTGAGTACAGTTTTTCTTGCACTGCTTATAAATGGTAATTCTGCATGGCCTGGGAGGAAAAATAATCTCAGGGTTGCATGCGATGTCATGCATGAACTCTGAATCTGAACTTTTGCACTTTGGACATGTAAGAGAGGATAGATACAGGAAGGTAAGTGAGGAATGGGATTGATGAGACAGCCCTGATAGCCTGCAAGGGCCCAGGGGTTTCTCAATGAACAGGTAACTGGATGCATGCATCCAGTGGCCCTAGGCTGAGCTTTAGTAAGCCCCCACCCCTCCCCCCCCCCCCCCGATCCACACCCCCCACCCTTCATTAAATAAAGTGTGGAGGAGGAGGAGAATTCTCATGCCCTGGTTGAGGGTTTTGACCCGAAACGTCACCTGTCCCTTTACCGCCCAGCCAGCTTGGTTCTCTGCTGTGGAAAAGGCTGGCCACCAGGTTCTGATGCAATCAACACAGTGGCAGGGCAGGCCGGCTCTCCGCATCATTTGCCCCGTTGTTGTACACCATTCCTGTGCTCCAATCCACAGCCTTCAGGCAAAAGTAGCGGCCAGTAATACAGAGAGATCACGGCTGCAACCCAGGGGGCCGATGAGCCAGAATCACCCGCCATTTTACAATGGATGTGATAAACACAGAGTGGGGTGGCACGTAGCTCCCGAAGGGCCACGGAGACCACTGCCATCCCCACCCACAGTGGAGGCACCTGCTCCAGGATGCGGCTGTGGCCCAATTCTGATGGCATGGCCGTACTCACCTTGCTCTGGGCCCGAGCTGTTGATGGGTAACAGTCTCCATGGCTACCGTAACTGTGGCATTTATGCTGAAGGAAACAATTGCTACCGATCTCTATTCATGTCAACGGCTGCATAACATTACCACTCCCACACCCTCCCAACGTCTACTTTAAATGGCCATACGTCATGCCCTCCGTGCGGATGCCAGCGCCTCATTGGCCTGCCAGGCAATCAATAAAATCACAAACGGGCCCCTAGGCTTCAGCCTACTCAGCCTAATAGGTAATCCGCCATTGCATGCACCCTGCTTCACACCTACACGTCAGAAGTCAAATGAGCACGGACTCTCCACCTTCGTTTGACGTCCCCATGGTGACAAGCAACACTTGCGAGAAAAGTAATTAATCAACAAAATGCCTTTCCACGTCTGATGTCAAACACCAACAACCAAATCCTCCAGCAAAAAAAAACAGCCCACATCACTGACGCATTAGGTTGTGGACAAGTTCCACCCACACTGCGAGAATACCAAGGCATTTCTGAAAGGAGCCTAATGGGAAATTGGACAATGCACAGTCCCCTCATCATGACAGCTGACACAGCCTGAGGCACACTGTCAACAAACCATTGGGTACTTACAGCGATCAGCATAAGGAAGGCTTTGCCAAGTAATTCCTTACAGTAAAAATCTTCATTTTACATAAACTCTGCAGCAGCCCTGTGTTTCAAAATAGAAACTACTACGGTTTATACACTTTATACTTTAGTGTCCATTTATCAAGTCATTCCTCCTACGTTTTCAAGTTTTATACCATGAGTGCTGTGTTTTCAACAGCAATTCAGAAGCTATCATTAGGTTTTCAAAGCCTTTACAATGAAAACATCTGCATATACAAATTCCAGAAATCTTCAGCTCTCCACAATTGCCACTTGATCTGCCGATTCCTTTGATTTTATTTTAATCTACTCATTTCAGATTTTTAGCATCTGCAGTATTTTTTTTAAAATCAAATATAACAGCTTCTTTTTCAACTGCAAGGGGGTGCTCCATGTGACAATAACCTCCAGATTGGAAGACTACCTGCTGGCAAGGCACATTAGAAACCAGGCAGGTGATGCCACTGTTTAATTACTGAAAATGTACTCATAGCAACCCCCCAATTTCTGATTTTCATTCATGCAATTGTAGCATTTCCAGGTTGAGTGGCTTTGGCTTCATTATCAATGTATATCCTTCTTTTTCAGTCACGATTATAAAAATAGTTGATGACCTTCTCCAAATCCTTGATCATGGGATTTACATGTTGAGCTGGAGACTTGCTTCTTAATCGGAACCAAGTGCAGAGAGATGAGTAGATATCATAGCAACCCCCTCTTTTTCCCTCCTCTGTCTCCAATATACATAGATGCATTAAAATTTACCTGTCCCTTCCTTGCTAACTTCTTTATTAGAGTGGCCAAATAAACACATAGCAAACGATATAGAAACCAGTTTGGCAAGAAGCAATCAAATACTTCCTTAAAATGTTTGTATGAACCCAGTAATCGATCATCTCCTGGACGCTCAACATCTCCTCATTTGTCAGGAAGGTGCAACTGCACTTCCTGAGAAGACTGAAGCGGGCAAGGCTACTGGCCACCATTACATTTGCTCTATTAGGAGCTCTATCGAGAGCGCCTTGGCCAGCTGCATCACAGTGTGGTACAGGTTGCTGCAGAGAAATGGATTGGAGGTCAATCCAGAGGACTATGAGTGGCAGAGAAAAATCCCCTGCCACTGACGTGATCTACCGGGATTGTTGTCTGAAGAGGGTGATCAAAATTGTTCAGGACTCTGCACACAGCATCTTTCAGCTGCTCCCATTGGAGAGGAGATACAGGAGTATCAGAGCCAGCACCACCAGGCTGAGGAACAGCTTCTTCCCACGGACAGTGAGAATCCTGAACGACCAAAGAAACTGCTCCCACTAACCATCTGAAACTCTCAATTATACAAATATATATATATATATATATGTATTTACACACACACACACTCTATATATAATGTGAACTATTTTGTAATCACAAAAGAATACACCCTTCTCACTGTAGTACCTGTAGTGTACTACTGTGGGATGTATGTATATGTATATGGGTGTGTGTGAGCAGTTTTCTGAGATGGTGGAAGACATCAGCAAGTAAAGTCTCTTGTTATTTGAATCTTACATCTGTTATTTATACATGTCTATATACACATACACTGAGTATAATACTTTCCTGCACATGTATCTTTTGTCTGTAAGTTGCATTGTCTGGTTGTGTGTCTGCATTTTTTGCACTGATGACCAGAGAACGCTGTTTTGTCAGGTTGTACTTGTACAATCAGATAACAATAAACTTGACTTTAATATCACCCTCAAGGGTCCAAAGGACAAGGCCCCAAGACTTCCACTGAGATTGTGCTTCCAAGATCTCTATCATTCCCCGTGCCAAAGAACAGAAAGTCTCCGCATTTAAGTACCAATACCTAGTACTTTCAGTACCAGTGGTACCCATCACTGCAGGGAATTTGGAATCTGGTATCTCCTTCTGCCCCCTGGGCCCATTTTTGCATTCAAAGTGCAGTTTTCTTCACAATTAACATGCAAGTTTGATAGGTCTTGGAATGTGGTTCATTTAAAAGTAGATTTCCAATGTCACAAGTGTAACTATTTGACCCGGGAGAAATTGCAGACATTTTAGAACAGTCCAGCCCATCCAATAGCAGAGCTGCTTGCATTCCAGGCTTACAAAATATAGAGGAAATCTACATACTCATCAGAGGCTGGCTTTATTCCACTTTGGTGTACGTCATTTCCAGAGGAGTTGTCAAAAGGGGGAAAGATTTTTTAAAATGAGGAAAAGCTACATTATTTTTGTTTTGGATTCCAGCTGTTGGATGGAAATGAATTGTGAAACAGGATCCCAGCTGGACATAATCAGGCATCAACACATGGCACCAATGGCAGCAATTAGGAACCAATTGTCCGAATGACTGGTTTTCCCTGCAGTACTGTCACACAGACATAAACAACAGAATTTGAAATACAGTGATCATATCAAACGAAGCACAATTGTTTGCTCTATTTAAAAATGTAACACCATATTAATGATTATTCAGCCCACTGGAACAACCCTATCAGTCCCAATCTCCCGGTTTTATTCCCCCACACAGCCCAGTGAGACTCTTAAGTTTCAAATACCTTTTCAATATTTCTTTAAAAGTCATACCCTGAGTCCACCTCCCCACAATGTTACACACTGTTGTAAACTGTTTACCTCTTGTGGTGGCACGGTTGGCGTAGCAGTTAGTGCAATGCCTTTTCAGCTGCAGCGATTGGGACCGGGGTTCAAATCCCGCACTGTCCGTAAGGAGTTTGAAGGTTCTCCCCTTCTCTGTGTGGATTTTCCCCAGGGGCTCCGGTTTCCTCTAACCGTTCGAAACAAACTTGGGGGGGGGGGGGGTGTAGGTTAATGGGGTGTAAATTGGGTGGCACAGACTGGTGGGCTAGAATGGCCTGTTATCATTTGTCTAAATTTTAAAAAATTTAATCACTCCAAATCTGTGTCCTCAGAGCCTCAAATAGCCTTTAATAGGAACTGTTCCTATCTAGCTAAAGCCATCATGATTATAGTCCAAGAAAAAAAATCTACTGGAGGAACTCAGCAGGTCAAAAGCATTAGTGGTGGGAGGTGGGAGAAGACATCAGTCGAGACCTTGCAGCAGGACTGAGAGGGTAGATAGCTAGTGGAAGAGGATGTCCTCAGTATTACACACCAAATCTGCTCTGCTCCAAGGTGAGTAACTAATTACATTTGACTCCCATGGGAAAACGTAGAAAGGAATGGAAAATGAAAGGGGAAGGAAGGTGAGCGCCAACAAGCAAATAAATCGAGTCTTCATCTGCAAAATTGTTCAACACGATATAACCATTCAGTATATTAAATGGGGTTTAACCCCCCCCCCCCACCAAAAAAAAACTGGGACATGGAACATTTCATGGTGTTTGGAGCCCCCTTATGTTTATAGTAAGAAACATCACCTTTGGCAAAACCCTCCAACCATTTGGCTGTGGTGCCGCAACCCCACTCCCTATTGCTCGTACTTTACCACCTTTTGGCAGTGTCCATCCACAGGCAGCTGTGGGGGGGGGGGGGGGGGGGGGAGGGAAATGGGTTGGTGGTGGGTGTGGTGACATGTGCTCAGTTGATGGTCTGCCCTTATCACAAGTGCCATTAATGACGATCTCCTCCAGGCAGTGTCTTAAGAAAGCAGCCTCCATCCTCAAGGGAGAGGCTGTGGACGATATGTATTTGGATTTTCAAAAGACCTTTGATAAAGTGCCACATAAGAGGCTGCTTAATGAGAGCCCATGGAATTACCGGAAAGATATTAAATTGGGTGGAGCATTGGCTGACAGACAGAAAGAAAAGGGTGGGAATAAAGGGACCCTGTTCTGGTTGAGTGCCGGTTACTAGTGGTGTTCTGCAGGGGTCGGTGTTGGGGCCGCTTCTTTTTACAATGTATATTGATGATTTAAATTATGGATTGAATGGTTTTGTGGTGAAGTTTGCAGATGACACCAAGATAGAGAGTGGAGTAGGAAGTGTTGAAGAAACGGAAAGGTTGCAGAGACTGAGGACAGCTTAGGAGAATAGGAGATGGGATACATTGTTGAGAAATGTACAGTTGTACATTTTAGAAGAGGGAATAAACAGGTAGATTATTATTTGAATGAGAAGATTCAAAATTCGGATGTGCAAAGGGACTCGGGGTTCCTCCTGCAGGATAACCTAAAGGTTAACCACCAGGTTGGATCGACAGTAAAGAAAGCAAATGCTATACTGGCATTTGTTTCAAGAGGAATAGTGTATAAGAGTAAAGAAGCACTGATAAGGCTCTATGGAGAACCTCATTTGGAGAACTGTGTGCAGTTTTGGGCCCTTTATCTTAGAAGGGATGTAATAATGTTGTTGAGGGCATAGTGAAGATTTACCAAGATGATTCCTGGAATGCAGGGGCTAACCTATGAGGAACATTTAGCGGCTCTTGGACTGTATTCATTGGAGCATAGAAGAATGAGAGATTTCATAGAAACATTTTGAAAGCTGAAAGGGTTAACAGAACCAAGGGATGTTTCCCTTGGTGGATTAATCCAGGATAAGTGGGCACAGTCCTTGAATTAGAAGTCACCCATTTAAAACTGAGATGAGGAGAAATTTCTTAAGCCAGAGGATCGTGGATTTGTGGAATTCATTGCCACAACCAGCTGTGGAGGCTGGATCATTGGGGGAGTTTAATGGGGAGATTGATAGTATCTAATTAGTCAGGGTATCAAGGGATATGAGGAGAAGGCCAGAACTTGAAACTAGATGTGGAGCAGACTCAGTGGGCCAAATGATCTACTCCTGTTCCATTATCTGTGACCCCTCCCAATCCAGACCATGCCCTCTTCACTCTGCTACCATTGGGGAAAAGGTACAGGAGCCTAAAGACGAGCACTCAGCTGCACAAGGGCAGCTTCTTCCCCGCTGCCGTCAGATTCCTGAATGAACAATGAACCAAAGACACAGCCTGACTTTTCGTGCAGTATTATTTTTTGACAGTAATATCGTCAGATGGTTATAATACAAATGTTTGCATCGTGACACTACCGTAAAACAATGAATTTTGTGACTTGCTGGCAACCATAAATTTTGATTTTTTTTTGTTTACACGCCAATAAGTGGTAATTCTGCTGCGCCCTCAGGTAAAGAATCTCGGGGTTGTATGTGATGCCATGAATGTACTCGGACAATAAATCCGAGACGCCCAGCCCTTACACGGGATTCGCGCGTCCCAACTCCTCTCGCTGGTGACCGTCCATTTGTCAGCGATCACGTCGCACCGGAGGCTTTCGGCTGCAATTGTTTCCTCGGTATGTGGATGGACCCAATGAACCTGGCAGACTTTATTGCCCTTGGGAGGTCGCCCATTGGCCAAGAAATGCTGGCCTTGGAATGTAGCCCACGCACGTCTCCTGCTGGTCACGTCCCCCCCCCCCCCCCCCCCATGCACATCCTCATCAGGGCGTGTGCTGCTATTGCCTCCTGCCGGTTAGGTCACCCCCCCCCCCCCCCACCTCCCGGCGCGTATCCACGAAGGCGGGGGGGTTGGGGGGGAGCAGGACCCGGTCTTGCCAGGTGAGGACCAATGCAGGGCGTCGCTTTCATGCTCCCCTTGCAGGTGCGAGCGAGGCGCCGCCGAAGGGGGACCGTCCGCACCATAAAAAAAGCCTTGAAAGCGCTTGTTGCAATTTCGGGAAGAAACTTCAGTGGAAACTTCGGCCCTCACCTGCTGCTGGGTTTGGGGGGGGGGGGGGGGGGTGCAGTCCAGGGGCTGGTGCCAGGCTCTCTTTTTTTTTTAAACAGAGGTTGCTGGTACAGTGAGTGGGTTGGACTGCAGTCCCAACTCCCTTTCTCTCCCCGACCAGAGCGCGATATCCCCCCACCCACCCACCAAGAGAACTGCGACACGCATTCGCCCCGAACTTGCCCGGAACGCCACCGCTTCGCCTCTCCTTTCAAACTGCTGCTCCGATGGGGTTCTTCTGGTTGCCTCGCTCCGTTGGATTCAGAACCGTCGCCACTGAGCGCCTCGCTAACTTTGGTGCCTGCCTGCCGCGGCTGCACAGGTAGCCGGATCCCTGCATCCCCCTCGCTGCTCCCCCACCCACCCCGCCTTCCCTCACCCAGAGACCAAAGCCCCCGACCCTTGCCTTCCCTTCCTTACCTGCAGGATACGGTGATCTCGATCTTGGTGGCAGGAACGGTAGCTTGAAGCGGGTCGAAGTCTCCGATAGATGCCATCCTCCCGCTTTGCTCTCTCTCACTCCCTCGCAACTCTCCGTCTGTCTCTCTCTCTCTCTCACACATCTATCAATGTGACATCACAGGCGTGACGACCCTGCTCTCTCCACCTTCCCTCTTATGAATCATTAATTACTTCAGCTACATTACGAACAACTTCATTTAACAAGTGGGAGGATTCCTTGACTGCTGGGTTCCACACCTCGGGAGGGAAGTAAACACTCAACGGATCAGGCAGCTTCTGCAGGGAGAGAAACTGGTGAAGGATGTGCTCTGTGAGGCTGGTGGCGTTTCTCCCCCACCCAATCAATTCGGTCATGGAGGGCAGGGGCAATCAACAAAGTCCCTCACCACCCAGCACATTCTCGCTGCTGCCATCAGGAAAGAGGTGTCGATGCCACAAGACTCACACCACCGGCTTCGGGAACCGCTGCTCCCCCTCCGCCGCCGGCTTCGGGAACCGCTGCTCCCCCTCCGCCGCCGGCTTCGGGAACCGCTGCTCCCCCTCCGCCGCCGGCTTCGGGAACCGCTGCTCCCCCTCCGCCGCCGGCTTCGGGAACCGCTGCTCCCCCTCCGCCGCCGGCTTCGGGAACCGCTGCTCCCCCTCCGCCGCCGGCTTCGGGAACCGCTGCTCCCCCTCCGCCGCCGGCTTCGGGAACAGCTGCTCCCCCTCCGCCATCAGACTTCTCAACAACAAACTCAATCAGAGACTCTTACTTGGGCATTTTATTAATTTTTTAAAAATTCTCTCTATTGCAGTTGGTTTGTTTACATTTATTTATTTACAATGTGTAGGTTGAGTGGTTTTTTTTGCACTACCAATAAGTAAAAGGAATCTCAGGGTTGTATGTGAGGTCATGCATGTTCTCTGACAAATAAACCTGAAACCTACTTTCCAGAGTCAACATCAGAAGAGATCTAATTGGGGGCATTAGGGTAACAGTGGGGGGGGGCATTAGGGTAACAGTGGAGGGGGCATTAGGGTAACTGTGGGGATAACAGTGGGGGGGTAATAGTGAGGGGGAATTAGGGTAACTGGGGGGTAACAGTGGGGAGGCATTAGGGTAACTATGGGGGGAGTAACAGTGGGGAGCATTAGGGTAACAGTGGGGGGGCATTAGGGTAATAGTGAGGGGGAGGCATTAGGGTAACAGTGGGGGGGGGCACAAACTGCCGTCGGAGAACTGCAGGGGTGAGGGGGGTTGGTGGAGTCTGCAATTGTAAATTAAAACTATGGTCTTCCAATCAACAAGGTTTTCCACCACTGACAAGTGTCCATCAGGGCAGAGAAGAGCGTGGCTTTCGATTTCACCTGTGTTCATTCTTTTAACATCGTCTCTGGTGACTGCCAGCACGTGAAATTCACAAGAGAATGATTTCCCATGGGATCCATATGGTTCGAGTAAAGATTGCTGGATCTGTTCCTATACCCACAAGCACATCTCCCCAGACTTTCTCAATCCACCCTTGCCCAAACGTGCTGGATGCTGCTAAGTTTTCATTTGTCTTTTTGTTTTGGCCCTGTTGATAGCCTTCATGAATATGTTTTGGGTAAGGGATTCCTGTCCTTCTCGGGATGACACATACTCTCACAGCTGGAACCTCTAAGCTAACTTTTCCCACGGCCTGCAACCCCCTAGTGCTGTATGTGTGTGTGGGGGGGGGGGGGGGGGCACAATAACTTATTTGAGGGAAGCGCATGGCCGATGAATGTCTCTTCATTACACTGAGCCTGCCACTGATACAAATCCCAAAATAATCCTGCTTTATTCCCTCCCCCCAGATTCTATGAACTCACCTGCACAGCAGGGAGTCTACACTGGACAAAAAAAAAACCATCTTGAATGCCTATGCGATGTAGAGAGGAAATTGGAACCTTCAGAGGAAATCCACATGGTGACAAGAGGCCCTTCAAACTGCGCCCACAGGCGATTTGAAAATGAAAATAGCCGATCCGCTTATTCCACTGACATCAGCGCTTGCGTGCTTGTGTCACCAGGCAGCCAGCATCCAAACGTCCAGCAGTACTTCCAGTGAGTGTGTGATGTGTCATTGTGGGGGCAGGATTCCCCTTAAATCACCAGGTTGGCGATTTAATGGGTCCGTCTCCCTGCGATTTGAAAGGTGCCTCCAGCACCTTTGCCCCAGTAATCACACCCAGGTCCCAGGAGGGTGACCCAGGGGCTGCAGTTTAAAAGAGAAGCAAAGGAGAGTGAGCAAACTCCCCATAATAAGCACCAGAGGTGAGGAGTGAACCCAGGTCACTGGATTCATGAAGCCACAGCTCGATCCAGCTGCACCACACCGCTCTCTCCTGAAGTGCGCTCACAACCTTGGATTTGGACGTGAGGTTGTGAGAAGACGACATCCCTCTTCCAAGTCCAAGTTTATTGTCATCTGACTGTACACAGAGAACCAGATGAAATGGTGTTTCTCCAGGCGACAGGGCACACACATTACTTCTTTGGCTTGGCTTTACGGGCGAAGATTTATGCAGGGGTAATGTCCACGTCAGCTGCAGGCTCGTTTGTGGCTGACAAGTCCGATGTGGGACAGGCAGACACGGTTGCAGCGGTTGCAAGGGAAAATTGGTTGGTTGGGGTTGGGCGTTGGGTTTTTCCTCCTTTATCTTTTGTCAGTGAGGTGGGCTCTGCGGTCTTCTTCAAAGGAGGTTGCTGCCCGCCAAACTGTGAGGCGCCAAGATGCACGGTTTGAGGCGATATCAGCCCACTGGCGGGGGTCAATGTGGCAGGCACCAAGAGATTTCTTTAGGCAGTCCTTGTACCTCTTCTTTAGTGCACCTCTGTCTCGGTGGCCAGTGGAGAGCTCGCCATATAACACGATCTTGGGAAAGCGATGGTCCTCCATTCTGGAGACGTGACCTGCCCAGCACAGTTGGATCTTCAGCAGCGTGGATACTGCCATCTCGAGAATTTCGATGTTGGAGATGAAGTCGCTCCAATGAATGTTGAGGATGGAGCGAAGACAACGCTGGTGGAAGCGTTCTAGGAGCCGTAGGGATGCCAGTAAAGGACTCAAATCGGTCAACCAGTTTACCTATCTCGGCTGCACCATTTCATCAGATGCAAGGATCGACAATGAGATAGACAACAGACTCGCCAAGGCAAATAGCGCCTTTGGAAGACTACACAAAAGAGTCTGGAAAAACAACCAACTGAAAAACCTCACAAAGATAAGCGTATACAGAGCCGTTGTCATACCCACACTCCTGTTCGGCTCCGAATCATGGGTCCTCTACCGGCATCACCTACGGCTCCTAGAACGCTTCCACCAGCGTTGTCTCCGCTCTATCCTCAACATTCATTGGATCAACTTCATCTCCAACATCGAAGTACTCGAGATGGCAGAGGCCGACAGCATCGAATCCACGCTGCTGAAGATCAAACTGCACTGGGTAGGTCACGTCTCCAGAATGGAGGACCATCGCCTTCCCAAGATCGTGTTATATGGCGAGCTCTCCATTGGCCACCATGACAGAGGTGCACCAAAGAAGAGGTACAAGGACTGCCTAAAGAAATCTCTTGGTGCCTGCCGCATTGACCACCGCCAGTGGGCTGATATCGCCTCAAACCGTGCATCTTGGCACCTCTCAGTTCGGCAGGCAGCAACCTCCTTTGAAGAAGACCGCAGAGCCCACCTCACTGACAAAAGACAAAGGAGGAAAAACCCAACACCCAACCCCAACCAACCAATTTTCTCTTGCAACCGCTGCAACCGTGTCTGCCTGTCCCGCATCGGACTTGTCAGCCACAAACGAGCCTGCAGCTGACGTGGACATTACCCCTCCATAAATCTTCGTCCGCGAAGCCAAGCCAAAGATTGTTGGCTGACCTGCTGAGTTATTCCAGCATGTTTTATTTTCATTGCCTGGTGTGTGCGTGTGTGTTCGTTCTTGATAGAAGAGGCTATAGGTAGCACAGAGTATTGGCTCGGCAAGCAACTCCCTGATTTTATGTGGTGGTGGTGTGTCACAGGTTAGTGATATATTTAAGAACAACTCTGTAACAATGGGGATAAGATGATGTCCAATCTTAGTCATAACCTATTCTTTCACCCAGTCCATTCTCAGCAAAATAACCATGAAAAGAAAGTTTGGGAATTCAGGGAAGGTGGACCAAGTTATTCATGAGGAAAGGGACAAAAGAATACAAGCAGAGGTTAACAAGGAACATAAAAGTAGATTATAAGAGCATCTCTCTGTAAAAAGTAAACGAGAGGCTCCTTACAGACCGTGACAGGAGAAATTCAGTCAGGAAACAAGGAAATGGCAAAGCAGCTTGGGGGTGACACAGTGGTTCATTTAGCAGAGCCACTGCCTCACAGTGCCAGAGACTTTTCTTTAGGCAAACAGCACAGTAACAGGCTGTTTTGACCCAATTTACACCCAATTAGCCAACACCCCCAGTACGTTTTGAACAGTGGGAGGAAACCTGAGCCCCCGGGGAGGACCAACGCAGACACAGGAGAACGTACTAACTCATATCAGACAGTGCGGGATTCAAACCCCAGGCCCCGATTGCTGGCGCTGTAAAGGTGCTCTGCTAACCATGGCACCTTGCTGTCTGTGTGGACTTTGCATGTTCCCCCAGGTTTCTGCTATGTACTCTAGTTTCCTCCCTCACCTCATTGGCTGTGTCAATAGCCCCTTTCCCACTAGCACCTTGTCCCAGGAATTAACTGGTTAAGGGTCCAGTGGAAAAGGAAAACAATCAGCACTTCGGGGATTGACGCCCTATACCCATACTCATGTCCCCGGTGTCAGCTGACGCCGGCATGCCAATTAAACGAGTGGAAAAAGGACAGCTTCCATCCATTCTAGTTGAAGTTAGACACTCCAATCCCCAGGGATGAGGTGCATTCAGTGGAAAAGCAGTCAGTGTCCCAGCTAAGGGTGGCCCACTGGAAACGGCACCAAGGGCTTCCTATCCCGGGACATGGCACAGCCAATTAACTGGGATGCCAGTGAAAAAAGGGCTAGTTAGAGGGGAATGGTACAATCAATAGAATGTAGGAAGAATGGAATGAACGTGGGAATGCCAAATACTGTACATTGTGCAATGTATGTGTGCACAAAATTCTTAAATGCAGCAGTTGAACAGGTAGTTCATAATAAAAACAAGGGCAATCTATGCGTTCAATTAACATGGGGAAAAAAGGAACAAAAACATTTAGATAATAAAGCCATATTTACAATAGTGCAAGAAAGAAATGGCATTACAATAGTACAATCAGTCCTCGTGTGGTGTCAGAGTAGTCTCGAATTAGTGTATCAAGAGGAGGTTCAAGAGCCTGATAGCGTTTGGAAAGAAACTGTTCTTGAACCTAGGGATGCTGCGACCTTCTACATGAAGGAGAAAGTCAGAAGAGGTCACGAGCAGGGGGATGGGGATCCTTTATAATATGGGCTGCCTTCTTGAGTCAGCATTTCACATACACGTCTTCAGTAAATGGGAGGTCAAAGCCTGTGACAGACCAGGCCATGTTTGCTACCCTCTGCAGCATTCCTGGGCACTCTCATTACAAAACCAATCAGTACACATTGCAGAAGGCACCTGTGCTATATAATTCTATGATTCCAAATTGGACAAATACATTGCTTTCACAGAAAACCTCCTGGGAATAATAGTGAAACTTCTTAGGAATATAGTAAATAACAGGCATAGACTGAATGGTATAAAAACAATACCTGATGTCAATCCACTATGTGACAAATGTAAAATTTGTGAGGCCTCTCTAATTCCTATGTTCTGGGAGTGTCCAGAACTATAAGAAGATTGGAAACAATTCCTGAAAACTCTATCACAGATTCTTAGGATTAAATTAGAATTGTGTCCTTTTATCACTTTGTTTGGTTATTCTCTAGAAGAGAGGATTTCCTTGAATTCAACTCAAACTAGAATAGTAGCCTTGACTTCATTGACAGCCAGGGAGCAGTTTTGATGAGATAGAAAGGCAGCAGAACATTAACTCCTAGGCCATGGTTACAGGGTGTTAAGCCTTGCTTGTGTTTGAGAAAATTAGATCTAATGTTAAAGAGATGAGGGTTGAATTTGGCAAGATATGGGGCCCATTCGTGGGCTATGCTCATAATTTGATGACTTCGGCAGGAGTGCTCTGGGGGTTTTCTATCCGATATCCAAGACGAGATTTTTACAATGTATTTGCTCGTGACCGTGTTTAGTGGGAGAGGTTAGATTAGTATGTTTTTTTCCTTTTGTTCTTATTTTGGTTTGTTTCTCCAACAGGAAGAGATTGGACTATTTAGATCAGTGGTTCTCAACCTTTATCTTTCCACTCACTATGCCATCGGTGCTCTATGATTAGTCAGGGATTGCTTAAGGTGGGATGTGAGTGGAAGGGAAGGTTGAGAATCATTGCTCTAGACCCAATTGTGACTGAAATATTTTGCCTGAGAAAAATTGTCATTGGCCCTTTGGACTTCTGAAACCGTGCACATAACGGGTCAATTAAAAGAGTGGTTTTCAACCTTTTTCTTTCCACCCACATACCACCTTACTAATCACAGAGCACCTATGGCCAAGGGATTACTTAAAGTGGTATGTGTGTGGAAAGAAAAAGATTGAGAACCACTGATTTGGATAATCACGGTGTATAACTCAATATTAGAGTAGGAGGTGAAATTCTTAAGGATCTTTCACTTTTTTTGAGAATTATTGATATGTGACTCATTCTGTATTGCATTATATAAAAGCGGTATCATTAATATCTAAATAATATATACATGCAATACTTCTATCAAATTAATAAAAATATTTTAAAAGAACAGAAAATAACAATCTGCTGGAGAAATTCAACAAGTCCAGCAGCAGTGAGGAAAGAAAAATAATCAACGTTCCAGATCAATCCATTGAGTTCCTCCACAGATTGTTATTTGATTCAGATTCCAGCTTCTGTAGCTCAAAGATATGAACATTTTAAAAAAAAGTATTGGAAGAATTAATGAGATCGGTCGGTGATAGATCCTCAGGACCAGTCAACCTGACTCCTAGGCTGGGACAACACATTCCTGAGTTCAGATCAATGAGAGACAATCTCACTGAAAGGCAAAGAATTCTTCTACGCCAGTTGACTTTTCCCCAGACTGGACTGCCAGGGACACAATAGAGGGTCAACACATGCAAGATGGAAAAGGTATTCAATTATTAGAGGATCTTTGGCATTCTCTAACCAAAATGGCTGCGGAGGCCCAGTTGTGAATCATTAAAAGCATGATATAGATGATTGGATTTTAATGTATCAAGCAATACAATCTGTTCAGAGGAGAGGTGCTGGGGTACAAGAGAAGCTCTGATTTTATTGAATTCAGAATAAGAATGAGGGACCAATGGCCAATTCCTGCTTCTGTCTCTTACGACTAGAAATATTCCAGTTGGAAGATCAGTCCATGGTTCTGAGTATGCAAGGACTGTGGAAATATGCAAAGTGGTAGGAAGTCTTTTTTTTCCCCCCTCTGTTACTGAAAATCGAAAAGTTGCAAATGTTGGAAAGCTGAAATAGAAATCAAGTGCTGGAAACACTAAGCAGGTGAGGCAGCACCTGTGGGATGAACAACAGTGTTCATGTTTCAGATTGGATCTTCTGGGAAACGGGGAAACATTGGATTTAATCTGCGGAGAGGGTAGGAGAAAGAAAGATGGGACAAAGTGAACATCTCTGATTGACCTTTGTTTGTGATCTCTGACTTTCTCTGCTCTCAATAACCAATCCACCAGAGTTAGGTGTTGGTGACTCCATCTGATTGGCAGGTTAATGAGATGAGTGAGAGACAGAACACAGAGGGAGATGTGAAACCAGTGAAGTGCAGGGCTGTGGGATTTGCCCAGATCAGCCATTGTTGGTTAAAAAGAATTTTTTTAGACTGCAATGTTGGTTGGGGGGGGGGGGGGGGAAGAGAGAAAGAGAGAAAAAACTCACTGAAAAAAATTAACATAATCACTGCCCATGTGGATGTTCACACTGGGCACCTTTTTAGACTGCAAGTACCCGAGGTCAACAGTCCCTGGGGTTGGACATGCAGTAGAGTGGATGACCGTCAATGTATTTTCCTGGAACGATTTACACTACAGGCTTCCTCCAAAAAGTTGTAGGGATCCTGCAGGATAAATAGCAGGGCAGAAATTGACTCAAATTCCTGCCCATGCACTGGCTGCTACACGTGGTTGTTTCAGTTGAACTGTTCATTTGAATTTCACACGTGCCCCTTTAAGGCCAATGGGAGTTCCACCCCGCGTGGCAGTGACATCACCACATTGCCCGGGGCGCGAGTTGTGGCCTAAGCCACGAGGCAATAAGCAAGTCCTGACGGCGCCATCTTTCTACAGCTGCCCCACCAGTGCGGCGGTACAAGCGGGGCCAGTTCGCCTCCAGAGATGTGCGTCGCCGCATCCATTCCTTTTTAGACTGCCTGTGTGTGGTGAAACATGGTATTGTGGGCACATTCCCCACTGAGCAGACTGGCCTGCCAAATTGGTAGCCCCTCCCCCAAGATCCCAGATAAAGGCTGAAAGCCCTAGTATCCTCCCCCCCCACCTGCCCTGGGACTTGAGCCAGCAGCATACTGAGACATGTTGAATCTTGCGATCAATAAAGCCTTTGGCCCTTACTTGGTGTTTGTAAGTGGTCATTGATTGTGCTACACCACGTAGTGGCAAAATTCCTCAATTTTGTCATTACATGCCTGCAGTCTAAAAACTGTACTTGAGAAAACTGAATGAATATGCACAGATGGCCGACCTGGCTCCGAAATGGCCAGCTCTATAAATTTAGAAAGCAAGTTACCTGAACTACCTGCAATCAAACCCAGACTGAGTGGCTAGTTTGTGGTGCAGTTTGTGTTCAGTCTCAACAGGAGCTTCCCGTTTCCCAGTTCTTCTCCGGATCTCAGTCCTAAATGGCTTTCCTTTTATCCAATGACTCCTTGTTCTGGACTTTACCAACATCAGGAAGATTCTTCTTGCATCAAACCCATAATTGAGTTGGATCAGAATGGAAGAACTGTTTGGATCCCTGGATGATGGAAAGAGAAGAGGTAAAGCGACAGGTGTTGCATGAGAAAGAGGGTGGAGATAGAAGTGTGAGCCAGGATGTCGTCAAAGGAAGGGTTTCTTTAGAATGCTGAAAGGGAGAATATGGGAAGATGTACTTCGTCATCTGATTACACAAGTACAACCCGACGAAGCAGCGTTCTCCGGTTCTCGATGCAAAACGCACAGACATAACACACATACAGACAAACAGCACATATGCAGGACAATATATGATCTATAAAAATAAACATTGCTTTGTACAAATGAGAGTCTCAGATGGTTAGTGTGATCAGTTCCTTTGGTAAATCAGCATTCTCCTTGCTCGTGGGAAGGTGAAACCTTGTTGAATATGGTTTACATCATGGAGGATACCGACATGTGCAACACTTGAGAAGCTTTAGGAAAGGTATGTGAACAGGAGAGATTATAGACGGCATGGAGGCAGATGGGACTCGTTTAAATTGGTATCATGGTCAGCACAGACATGATGGCCAAGGGGTAGGGCCTATTTCTGTGTTGTATGATTTTCTATGTTTTATTAAGTGCTTCAGGAAGATTTGAGGCATCGTTACCTCCAAGGCATTTTTCCAGAAAGACTTTTATGCTCATGCAGTCGTGCACAGTGACATAGCTCGCAAGGGTCTTTACTCCTACAAGTGATTGAATATTCTGCAAGTTGACAAGGGATGCACCAATACTTCATTGCCACTCGTCCTGGGGCAGGAGGGGAACAATATTATGAGAGTACGGCAACTTAATTGGGGCTTCTGTTTGTCATGAAATTGTGTCTCCGTAGCTTCTCCAAAGAATGTATGTTATGGGAGTGCAGACCCTGCCAATGGTACAGTGGGGAGACTTGTCGAGGGATGATTAAACAAGTAAAAATACAAAAATGCTGGAGGAACACAGCAGGCTTTGCAGCATCCATAGGAGGTAAAGATACTTCATCAATGTTTTGTGCCTGAGCCCTTCGTCAAGGTGAAGGGGGCTCAGGCCCAAAATGCCCGTTATATTTTCTTTTACCTCCTATTGGCGCTGTGTGACCTGCCGAGTTCCTCCAGCATTTTTGTGTTTCTACTTAAATCACATTCACGTTTCACCCCATGGGTAAACAAGGATGTCTCTGGGGGCACAGTTTGCGTGTGCTGAGGGAGAGTAATGTATCTGTATAACACAGGCCAAAGAAACAAAACAAGGTATTTAAGAATACATTTTCTCATTACTGCACTCTGATTCATACCATGAGTTATTGCCTCAAACAATAAGCTCTGACATTTGGTTAGATTACACTAAATATTGCTACCCTTTGGAAAACTTTCTAATATATTTTAATTTTTATCTGCCAATTTTAAATCATTCCAGTCTTGCAGGAAATATTCTGGGTTCACAATGTGCCTCCAAATCAATAGGAGCTCATTAGTCTTTCTTCGGTTTCCCTTTGTTCTCTCTGCTCTATCTCCTCTAAATTGGAATTACAGTGATGTTGCAGCAAGCTATGTTCTGATTCCCAGATACAAGTTCAAATCCCGCTTTACCAGTGTGTGATTTTACTTTAAATCTAGAACTAAAAGAAAAGCTCTGGGATAATCAAAGTGAGCACGAGACAATTAGATTTTCAGAAACCCAGTTGGTGGACGTGCCCTTTTAGAGAAGGAATTGAATCCTTCGGTTTTTCCCTGCACTGATCTTACAAGCCATTCAGTTATATCACCCCCACCCTCCCCCTCAGCTTTGCCATATCTTAAGAAGGAAAGAAAATTGTAAACAGCGGCTTCAAACATAGTTCAATCAACACAATTAGGACTGTTTGATTAATTCTGCGCAGGCATTCCCCAATTATAAATCCTTGAATTATAAATTTTCACGATGAAGCCACTGACTGTTTTTTTTTTCAATTTAACAACCTTTTTTTGGGGTCTAAGTCAATAGTCCGCCACTTTGGAATACACTGTACCCAAATATTGTAAAGGTTAAAACTTTGCGCTTTTGATTTGTAGTTAAAAAAGATTGTTGTTGTAGTGTTACCATAGTTACTATGACATCATATGTTGTAATAACCAGGTGTATGGGGTGCTTGCGTTCAGTCTTCGAAGAACCATGGAGGAGGCGTAAGCATTGAAATACTTTTCTTTGAGTTCATCTTATTTATCTTAATCATCTTATTTCATTTTAATCATCTTGATTTTGGTTTAACTGTTTAAAGAAGAATATTGTTATCATTACCCAATATGCTTTATTTACTCAAGTTATGAAAATCTTGATGCAAAGTTATGCAAAATGGTTGTCAACAAATTGAAGCTAAATACAGCTGAATCTACAAAGTTTGGTTTATTGGAGTGACAAGATAGCAATTCAGAATATCGTGACTGATGTTTCTGTCAACTTATGCTGGCCTTTTTAATTCCTTACATTTCACAAAACACAATGTTTTTCAAGAACACGTCACTTTGGTGGATCATGAAATACTGAATTCTCTTCAACATTGTACCTGTAGTCATTTCTTTAAATATTGTTGCCAAACACCAGGATTACCATTTTCAATAGAGCTTTTCTGACAAATCTAATTTCCACCCTGCCTGGGGTGGAAATTATTGTTCCACTTTTAAAACAAGTCGAACTGTGTTTGTAATCCCATTATTAATCAATGGATATTGTGCAAGAGTACAATTCTTATGAACCCATCAAGGTAAGATTTACTTCAAAAATGTGAATTTCTTGGTCATTTATCAGTTGAGAGATATCTGCCCTTTTTCTGCTTCACGGTTATATATTGAGCTTACTTGAAACCATACAGTAAAAGTTCTAAAATCCCAGACTGCTTAGGGAATGGGTCAGTCAGGATTTTTCCGGATTCTCAGGCAGTACTTTTAAAATCCAAATTGAAGGCAGAATAAAGAGATGAACAGGTCCATTTTGATAGTTTACACATTAGCAAATACACCGTGCTTCACTCATCAGGCATCAGCAGCTTTGAAGATAAATAAAGTCAATGCTTGACAAAAAATGTGAACAATTTTTTTCACTACAAAGTGAGCATGTAGCTTGAAATTGTGTTTAAAAATGAACATTGTAAAAGAAAACTACAGTATAGAGATGAATTTCTTTGTGATAAGATTTACCTGTATTAAGTGTGGCCGCTGGTTGCCGCTGTGCATTTGTGGCGATTAAGCAAGCGCGCAAAAGCCCGCCAAATTTTCAAAAATCCAGATTCTCAGGATTTCTGGACCTTTTCTCTATCACTACGTTGAATTCCTGGTTCTGCAGCTGGGTGGGTGAGTGACTAAGAAAATAATGAGAGGTTGTATTTATTCCATCTAGCAAGGTTAACACACAGTAACTGTAGTTATTTCATTTCCTCAGATATGTTAAGTATGTTTATTAGACTGCAACTGTAAATAATTACTGTTTATTTGGCAGGGCATGATTCTGTACCACATAATTGCATGATATTCCTACTTATGTAACTGTTATACCCTGTAAATGCATGATATTATTCAGCAAGTGGAAGAATGACCTATTATTTCTAATGTCATGGGTGGAGGAACAGTACTGCAGCATTAAAATGATAACTCCTGAGAACAGGAAATAAATGAGTTGGCTAGGAACCAACACTCTGGAGAAATAAAGGCAGTAGAAGCACACTTTACTAAGAAAAAAGCTACGAGCTTCCTTATTTGTACTGATTACAACAATCCAAGACCCTTTGTCCTTGACGATGTGACTGTTCAATAAAAGAACCAGGTTGCAGCTCCACCATATCCAGAACCCAACTTATTGGTGAGTTATGCAACCTGCAGCAGTTTACAGGAATTTTACAGTCTTCTGAAATAAAGATGCAATCTATCGCAGAGACAGATCTATCCCCAGCGAATCCCCTCATCGGCATCTTGCAGAGAGGGGAAAATCTTGAGGGAATACTGCCCACACATGACTATTCATTTTCCTTTAACTCTTGACACAGGCCTGGGTTCAGAGGGGTTCCTGCATCAAGCAGCCGAAGCAGCCAATCGTGGCAAAGAGTTCTCAAAACCAATAGAGCAGAAAGCACTAGGCCACAAGATGAACAGCCAATGCTGGAAGCCTTCACAAACTGCAGAGTCCTGTGGAGAGGAAAATTGAATGATCTTATCCGGTTGATGACCTTTTAGAAAAAAAGGTGCTTAGAAAAGTGAAACAAAGATTGGACCAAACACATACAATAAAATAAAATGCTGAAATATGATCAATATATTTTAATTAATTTTTGTTATATTTAGAAATGTTTATTGGAACAAATTGTGTTCCATACAGGTGTGAAGGTCAGTCTGCACTGTAAGAAAATAAACACCAGAATTAATTAAGTATACAACATTTTTTTAAAATCATCCTTGCTAACGCTAATGGGTGAGGGGAACAAAAAGAGTTCAGTGACTCATTCTCTACACTAAGCCCCACTCAAAGCATATAGAGTATCCATCCCATTTTTATACACCTTTGGGCAGAAGTCTGCACCAGACCCTACAAGTTTCACACAGCTGGCATCTCATTTCTCATTCCTCCAAGTTCACCGGTTGCAGGATATTCTTATACTGTGCACAGAATTTAACATTTATGAATTTAACCAGGCTTTAGTGCTTGAAAGGTAAATAGTTAGCGCTCAGGAAGGTTCTTGTCGGTTTTCAGAGAGATTTGTTATTTGCTGGACACAAACTAATTTCTTCCAATCAGCCATGTCAGTGTCTTGCCAAAGAAACTTGCCCCCTCAGAGTTTTCCAGATGATAACCTATTTTTTTCAGGTCACCACAGTGTTCCTTTTTGTTTCCCTTATTTCAAGTGAAACATTAGGCAGCTAGCCTTCTCCTCTTGTATAAACCACAAGGGCTTTGACCAGGCTGAACTAAGAACTCACAACCCATCTTCCAAATGGGGTTTTTCCATAAGCTTGCCAGCTTGTCCTGTTCCAGTCCCAGCTGCTGCTGAACTGTAGAACTGAAGTCTCTCTCTCTCTCAGGGAAAATCCTGTTTAACTCCCTTTACTTGCAAACCACTTGACCCTCTTAGAACAACAACATGCTCCCAGACTGACTGCGGCTCCAAACCTAACCCTTCAAGTTCTTTCATCTGTTGCTTTTCAAAACAGCAATCCATTAGTCTCTATAGGCACTCCCCAAAGCTTTTGCAAAGGCTCACGGAGCTGGACTGTCTGGCTTGAGCAGAGCTGCAGTATTTTTAAATGAGATGTGCTTTGAAGTGTTTGTATGTGACTACCCTAAAAAAAACCTGCCACAGTTTAACTCCTTTAAAACACATCTATATACAATATAAAACACAACATAATCTGTCGCAACAGCAAAGGGTAAGACATGATAGAAGGCCGTCACATTCTCATCCAATTCATTAACCCTTCGTTAAGCTTATTCATTAAACTTATTCTTTCACTCAAGCAATATTAGGTGATGGGGATTGAAAGTTCAAATGATAAGTAACAGCTCATGAAACCAACCACAACAGTTTCAGAATGTCTTATAGTGAAAATACTTCTTGAACAATTGTTATTTTGTCATCGAACAGGTTGTGACAGCTGCGCTGGAGAAGGCTGGGAGAAAATCTGACAGTTTATGGATTTCCATATTTAACATGAGCAAATTTAAAAAGCTGCTTTGTCGTCTTGCAAAGTAGTGGCTGACCATTTCACTGAAATCACAACGGCACAATCTAGCTCTCCATCTTTCTTGGGCAGGAGGCAGATGTCTTCTCATTCATAACTTTCAGATTTGTCATTACTGAGGTAGAATTATTTACAGATAGCTGATCTGGAATTCACTTACATCAAGCAGAACCAAAGGGCCATGCCATAAAATATTTACACACCACAGCAACACTCCAGCACTTAGCAGGGAGGCTTTTGTAACGTAGAAATCGTTGCTCAGCTTGCTCTGATTCTGGTTAAAGGTATGTAGATTGAGGGTCAGGCATAGTGGACTACAATGGTGAAATGATAACAGCTATATCCATTTTAATTCAACATAATGCATTTAGTTTTAGTTTCATATATGTGGAAACCCCATAATTTCACTGAATTAATAATGCAACTGATTCAAACTCCCAGCTAAAGATAAATTAACAAACATAAAGATTAAACTTAGAGATACAGCATGGTAACAGGCCACTTCTGTACCGCCCAACCATTAAGGGCAGCATGGCTGGCGTAGAAATTAACGGCACCAGCGATTGGGACTGGGGTTCGAATCCCAAGATGTCTGTGAGGAGTTTTTACGTTCTCCCTGTGCCTACGTGGGGTTTTCCCCAGGGGCTTCCACCCACCATTCAAAATGCACCGGGGGGGTTTAAGGTTAATTGGGTGTAAAATGGGCTCGTGAGCTGAAATAGCCCGCTGTATGTCTAAATTTTGTTTAAAATTTTTAAAATGGCACAAATTATAGGGGTTTTACAAATCATTGTTAATGCACGATCAGATGGTTGACAGAATTAATAGAGATCTAAAGCGATGTTCCAAGGCTATATGACATAGTTATAGATGGAAGGCACATATGGGTTGATACATTGGTGTTCAAAAAGGGTATATTTGCGCTAGTTTCACAAATGATAGACTTCGGAATCGAAGAAATAACATCGGACTTTGCAGAGGTCAACAGGTTGAAAGGGCTTGTCAGTTTGAGACAAAATTTAGGAGAAACTTTAGGGAGACATATAGCACCCTCCATGATGTTTTGGGACAGACACTTTCCTTTATTTGCCCCTGTGCTCCACGGATTTACATTGGTAATCAAATGAAAGTGCACGTTCCAGATTATATTCAAAGGCATCAAGGATATGTAAAGGTACGTGATGTACTGAATGGACATATTTAGGGTACCCTTTCTTGCACTCCATGAAAGGAATGAACGAAGGGGGGGGAGGGGAGAAACAATGTACACTCAGCAGGATATAAACCAGAATGACCTGCTTGCAGTTTTTATTAAAAGACATTCCGCAAGGCAAGTGGAAAGCAAAATAAAAAGAAAATCACAGATACCGACAGGGGTGCAGTTCTCTTTCTTTTTTTTAATGTAAGGTGTCAGAGCTCATCAAAAACGGTGACAAGGAAGCGCCGGGAGCGTCCCCATGAGGTGCCAGGAGCGGCGCTTCAGTAGCACTGCACCCTCGGAGACTGAGTAGTTCCAGCTTCTTCCCATTTTTGTTTTGCAAGCGAGAGATTTTATTCACAAGGTCCAAGTGAGCGAAAAATGCAGGATTGCATAGGATCACAGAGCGCATCAGCTGGATAACAAAGATGTGGACGTAATTTAAAATAATCTCAAGGGGGATTACAAAAGATCTTGGAAAATTTCACAACGTACTCTTTAGAACTTGATAGTTGACAGCACATTAAAGATGAAATGGATGTATCTTCTTATCAAAGAGCCGACTGGAAGAGTACAGAATATCAGTCTGCATGCTCAAGTTCCGATCTGCTGAACCAAATAGTTGGCCTGTCTGCTCTGTCAGGTCATAATCAAAGAAAATGGAAAGGTGGTATCAAGTGCCAACACTGTAAAAAAAAAAAAAAAAATGCCTTTGGTATTGACAGAGTTAAGATGTGTACGTCTTTGTCTTACAAACTTGAACTTTTTGCTCATGTCCTCTTGAACAATTCCCCTCAAAAAAAAAAGAATGCAATTATTTTGCAACTGCCTTGTAAGATTAGGCAGGACTCACTGTTATCCTGAGACACGTCTCAATGTACTGCTTATCCTGTTAAAAGGCAAATATTTTTGTTGAACTTCATTGCAATGAAGGGATCAACTCAAGGATGAAAGACTTCTAGTTCAGCAACATACCAGCAATAATGAATGCTGCCTGGACTTGTACAGCACAGTTGGACAGAAAAAAAACCCCAATTCTCTCTCATCTGAAGCAATAACAAGGTTACATCCAAATGCAAGAGACGTGATAGCTTTGATTTCTCATTCTGCTGCCTCTCCGACAGAGATTGGCAGTTCAGTGCTGAACCTTGATGCTTTCAGCTGATTTCCACTCAGAATGAAATCAAGACTCCATAAATTAGCTTTATATTGAGCCGCTGAATTTGAACCAGGAGAATTTCATCCTGGTAGCTGGGGATGAATTTGCGTCCGAGGAGGAAGGAAAGTGTCTGAACCATTGTAAAATTTACCTTTTCAAAGACAGTACTTCATTATGTTCTCAGTGTTCCTTTAAATTTTCAAAAATATTAAGACATACAGCATGGTAACAGGACCTTCTGCCTCATGAGTCCGTCCCGCCCCATTACACCCAATTCATCTACATCCCCAGTACATTTTGACCTCCTGGTGGGAGGAAACCTGAGCCCCCGGGCAAGCCCACACAGCCACAGGGAGAACATACAAACTCCTTGCAGACAGCGCGGGATTCAAACCCCCAGTCACTGAAGTAGCACTGCACTAACCGTGCTGGGAAATCCAACGTGTAATCTTCAACTAAGCTTCTGCCAACTCCAACCAGCAGGCTAATGGGAAAAATAAGAGCTAAGCTTGCTTAAAAAAAAACTGTGCTGCATCGAATGCAACATTTGTCCTTCAGTTAGACTCTCTCAATCCTGAACAGCAGTCTAGAAAACTGGTTAACTATGGGGAGGAGAGGACCTGGTTTAAAAAAAGTTCTGGAAACTTCTTTCGTCAGTAAATAATTTGCCTTGTCCAGATGCAGCATGCAATCAATATGATATTGCTGGGAATAGACCAGCTCCAATATTTTAGGCTGAGACTTCCAAGTGAGCAACATTATCCTTGTACTCTCATTAATTTTCCTCTTGGCATTTGCAGTATGTCTACTTCAAAGTGCTTCACAGAGGACTAGCAATCAAAAATTGATACTTGGGGATAGGGTCTTTCAAAGCTACATTGAATAAAGAAGTGTCAGAGTCATCATGATGGAACCAGAGCCTTCGGCCGAAAGCCGACATGAAGGCCCTCCCCACACCAGCCCCACCTGGCTGAGTATGGTCCATCTCCCTCTAAACCGATTTGACCCACGTCTCCATCCAAATGTTTCTTAAATCATTGCTTCAACTACCTAGTACCTGCCTCAAGAGGGAGAGAAGGTATAATATTTATGGATGGAATTCCAGAACTGCAGCATGACCAATGGGGAAGTCACAGCAAGAGGAACACCCATACCCTAAACATTTCTAAAATAAATTGGTGGATGTAGATTCATGCAAAGTACCAAGGGGGAAAAAGCATCAATGAAAAATGTGTAAAATAATGATTTAGTTGGAAAACTCTTGTGTACTTGTCATATTTCACATTGAATGGAACATTTCTTTTCAAGATTACAATCACTGTGAACATTTTTCCAATGATGGATGTTAATTTTATTATGAATTTGTAATCACAACCCTAAATTATTACATAACCATGTTTTATACATTTCCTCCAACATTTGTAGTTGATAATGAAGCTCAAGATGGGCCTAACCTCCCCCCCCATCAAAAATCACTAACATTGAACACTTTTGTTGAATCACAGAGTGTACAGTAGCATCTATCCTAACAGCTGATATAACCTTCTCCAATAACCAAGTATAGCTCCAAACTGAAGATGCAAGAGACTGCAGCTGCCAAAATCTGGAGGGGGTGGGGAGCCAATCTGCTGGAGAACCAATCAAGATGGCTATGTGCAGGCTCTCCTCCAGTTGCGGGGGAAAGTGGCAGGGGGCTGGGAAAGGTGGACAGGGAGGGAAGAATGCCTACATTGGTCAGAGAGACAGTGGTCCCTGCAGAAACAGAGGACAGGACTGGTAGGTTTCCAGCTGGTGGAGAATGTTGTCATTGCTACACACCCCTTACAGGTTTATAAAGGAAAGCATGATGAGGCAAAGTGGTCTCACATTGCTTTAACAGCAACAGCCATGGACCACATGAACTGAAGGAATTTTGAATCAAATTTCTCAGGGTAGGTATTAGCAGGGATTACAGAGGGGGAGCAGTGAGAGAAGCTCTCAGAACATCCGCTGGAGAGAAGAAGTTCTCCTCTCAAAAGCTTTCAGTACATTGATGAAGATTTCATTAATTTATTGCTAACAAATATACAAAGAATGGACAACTTATAACATCGTCTTTTCCCCTCAACGATGCTGATGAAACTTAAGATTTTGTAATGACAGTTTCTCCATCACTATGGTGGACAGTGCAAGAATGCAAAAGGATCTTTACGACCAAACTGTGACTTGATCACAGGTGGCATGATTGGTGTAGTAGTTAGCGCAACGCCTTTACAGTGCCAGCGATCTGGACTGAGGTTCAAATCCCACTCTAAGAAGTTTGTACGTTCTCCCTGTGTCTGCATGGGTTTTTCCTGGGAGCTCCGGTTTCCTCCCCCATTCGAAACGTATTGGGGTTGTAGGTTAATTGGGTGTAATGTGTTCGTGGGTCAAAATGGCCTGTGATGCATGTCTAAATAATTTTTTAAAAATTAATAATTAAACATAGGAAGTAATTGTGAGGTGTTTCAAGGCATGGAACATCTTATTCATGGTTCAAACTTTTGTAGCAGACGTCAACAGTGATTTTATCTGCAAGCTGCACCTGGCAATTGGAGTCAGGTAACTCAGACAATTGGATTTGAAAAGCACAGATCAGCAGGAACCTGATTGGGCAATAGAGATCAAGTGATCCAGGGAACTTGTGACACAGGGTGGTATTAATTCACTTCAGCTCAGAAGCCTAGAAGGACGGTACCTTTTTTTGGGCGGAGTAGGAAACTTACAACTCGTTTTTTTCTCTACACTTCCAAGGGACATTTTATGTTTGCATCCAGCAGGAAGCAAACATAAAAACAGTCTAGTCATAAAGAGACACCTTTTCACTATGAAAAAGTGTGCTGTTATCTTGAGCATACTTAGCTAAATGATCATAGAAAGTCTTCACTGGCAGTCATTAATTTAGTGAGTTTTGGACACTAATAATGTGTTTCAATGTGTGCCAAGCTAGGCTATTTAATGATTCAATAAATGAAGTATAAACTGCATTACCATCTCCCAGCTTAATGAACCTTGTTATAAGAATTATCAACATTAAGAAATAAGATGACTGGTAACAATCAAGGCTACTCAAAATTGGATCTATTGCCACAAGGCTCAGCTTGAAATATTTATCCACCTTAATTCTTTAATATAAATCCCATCATGGGGCAGAACGGTTAGCGTGACATTGCTACAGCACCAATCATAGGGACTGGGGTTCGAATTCCGTGCTGTCTGTAAGGAGTTGGTACATTCTCCCCATGTCTGCATTGGTTTTCCCCAGGGGCTTTGGTTTCTTCCCACTATTTGAAACGAACCGGGGGTGTAGATTAATGGGCTGTAATTGGCCTGTTAACATACAGTAGGTCTAAATTTAAAATGTAAACTATTTTAACCCTTGGTTTTTTTTGTTGCCATATCTGCTGCAACCCCTCCCTCATGAATCCAACCCTACTTCTATCCAAGAAAAGAATGGAAAAACCGTAATCATTTTTCTATTTAACAATTCCAGGAATTAACTTCTTTCTCCCACCTCACACGAACATGTGGGGGAAAAAAAAGACCAGACCAGAAATGACCACGTGGGCTGATCCTTTCAGTCAAGTAGCAAAGAAACATCACTGCAATGTTTGCCATTCATTAGAGTTTCGGGGGGGGGGGGGGGGGAAACAATAATCATCAAGACCAATTCAGGAAAAAAAAACTAGGAAATTACTCTCCAAACCTGAACAGAGACGAGCAATTTAGGGTACAATTTAAATTGAAATTTAGACAATCAGCACAGTAACGGGCCATTTTGGCCCACGAGCCAGTGCTGTCTAATTTACACCCAATTAACCTACATCCCCTGGTAAGTTTGAAGGGTGGGAGGAAACTGAAGCCCCCAGGGAAAACCCATGCAGACAGCGTGGGGTTTGAATCCCGGTCCTGATCGCTGGCGCTGTAATGGTGTTGCACAAACCACTGCGCCAACCATGCCGCCCTATGTCAAGTGATTTTTTTTGCAATAAAATAATATCAATTTCCGAGTTCTCTTTTTTTAAAATTTAGAGCATATCCACACTCACTGCAGAAGCTAGCAACATATGCCAAAGGGCCACGACACCCTGCAAAAATAAAACCTCTTGATAGCTAACCTAGTTCTGTGCTTATGCAACCTGCAGAGATGTCTCTTCATATCCAACTAATACAGAGCCATATGTATACCATATTTTAAACACTTAAGACCTTGAAGTCAAATTACCCCTTGTAAAGAAATCAAACTTTCATTTTCACATTATTTAAAAATCTAATGATACCCAAGTAAACTTTTCTGCCCAGGCTACTATAACCCTCGAGGGCCATAACAGTGGCTGCACTTGACACTTAGAATTCAATTTTGATGATCAATTTTAACACGTTAATTTGGTTCTAAAAGATTGCACAGGATGCTTAACTGAATAAACCCTCTTCTGTAAAAACCCTCAACCTCATCCAACTCCACAAATCCAAATATTAATTCATACTTGCACAAACAGAACAATCTCCCCCCCACTCCCACCCCAATCCCAAGACTGGAAACAGCTTGGATTGATCTTGAGGACGAGACAAAGGTCTTGGAGCTGGCCTTGCAAACTGATTTTGGCTAAAAAGGTATTAAATATTATTTTTCCTCAAATTCCTTCACAAATCATTCCACTAACCCCCACCCTTCCCTTGATTAACCTCCCACCCACCTACACTGGGAGGGGGTGAGGGGATTTATAAATCTAATTAATCTACCAGTGCATCTTTGGGTGGTGGGAAGAGCCTCACAGGGGCAGCATCCAACCCAGATCACTAGAGCTGTGTAAACATGATTTATATTGAACAAGTTAAAAGAGACAGTGCTATTAAGATGATCAATGATTATTACAAAAATTAAATATTACCCTCATTGATTTGATTAAAGAAATCTTTAGGATAGAGGATATCAGCAATGGGTTTTAATCATTTAATGCATTTGGCTAATTGAACAGGTGTTGGGAAACTCAGAATTTTGCAGATGTCTAAGAAAACTTTCAAAAATCTTGAGATTAAAATGTTTTTTACCATTGGCTGCTCGGGATTGAAGCTGGCACTAGAATTCGATACTAATCTCAGAGGGACACGAAACAGAATGAGATTCAATGCTTAAGTGTCAAAGAAGAGTCCAGTGTGGTGAGACTTCTCATCTTTTCAGCTATCAATACATCACATGCAGACACATTGAAGAGGTTCCCTTGCATTCTCTCCCCAACAGCACCCCCCCCCCCCCCCCCACACCCTCTGCGCAGCAAGGCACAGCATCGAAGAAAATGTTTCATAGGAAAAGACAATAACAGATAATCTAAACCATGTTCAGTACATTCAAACATCCCACTTCATGACAGAGACAGGAAGAAATTCACTGCAAACACCTAAAAGGGAATTCATTAGGCAATTTGTTGAATCCCCCTCTATCATTTGAAAACCAAAGCCCACTCCACTCCTACACAATAAAAGGTTTCCCCAAAACATCCCAATGATCTTTATGGAAGGTCAAGGCGCTGTCAGCAGAGCAGCTAGAGAAACGCTATTATATACCACTGGCAACCTGGGTTCAAATCTGATTCTAAGGGGTTTGTACGTCCTCCCTGTGACCTGTGTGGGCTTTTGAGAACCATAGAACATTATAGCACAGAAACAGGCCACTTCGGCCCTTCTAAACTGTGCCAAACCAATTTAATTTTGCATAGTCCCACTGACTTGCACCCAGTCTATAGTCCTCCACACCTTCTCCTATCCATGTCCACATTCTTCTTAGATGTTAAGAGTGAGCCTGCATTCATCACCTAAGTTGGCAGCTCATCCCACCACTCTGTGTGAGGAAGTTCCATGTACACTTTCCCCCTTAACCCTCGTCCTCTGGTTTGTGTCTCACCTACCCTCATTGGACTACCTACATTTACATTGTCCATTCCCCTCAAATTTAAATACTTTTATCAAATCTCCCCAAGTTCTCCAGGGAATAAAGTTCTGTTTAACCTTTCACTGTAACTGAGTTCCTGAAGTCCAGGCAACATCATAGTAAATCTTTCTCCACTTTTTAGCTTATTGATATTGTGAGAAGCAGAAGTACCTTCACAGAAATTGCTTGAGACAAAAATTGAGAACAAATAACATTTATTATACAACAATGCAAAGTTGGGTGCTTCCCCTTACCCTGGGAATACACACACATACTGGGGCTCACCCAACTTTTATACAGTTGATTTCAGTATAGGAATACCCTCCCCCTTACATTCTTCTGTCTCCTGGATGAGTTTGGCATTAGGCAATCCTGTCTGCCTATGTGCTGTTTCTGTGAACTTGGAGGACCAGGGGGTATCCTGTCGGTGTCCCATCATGTCATTGTCCTTATTCACACCTTCCTGACTCTCAGGGCTGACTAAATTCTTACATGCAGAACTTGCTAATTCTGTCTAAGGCTAGAAGACCCTTATCTTATTCAGACTTAACTTTACTTCCTACATTCTAATATCTATTCTTATCCTATTCATACTGGCTTTATTCATTACACATATATCCATACTAGTTTCCTCATCTTCATATTTTTATATCAGTTTTACTCATCTCTCACAATATCTTTCCTGTAGTTAGGTGATCAAAACTGTACACAATACTCCAAACCTGGCCTCACCAATGGCTGATTCAATTTCACCATAACATCCCACCCCCTATACTCAATACTTTGATTTATGAAGGCCACTATCTCTTTACAACCCTATCCACTTGTGACACCACTTTCAGGGAATTATGTATCTGTATTCCCATATCCCTTTTCTACCATACCCCTTAGTGCCCTACCATTTACCTTGTCCATCCTTTCTTGGTTTATCCTTCCAAAATGCAACACTTCATACTTGACTGCCAATTTTCAGCCCATTTCTCCAGCTGGTCCAGATCCCCCTGCAAGCTTGAAAACCTTCTTCACTATCTACAACACCTCCAATCTTAGTGTCATCTGTAAACTTGCTGATCCAATTTATCCCATCATCCAGATCATTGATATAGACAACAAACAACAATATTCCCACCACTGATCCATGAGGCACACTAGTCACAGGGCTCCAGTCTGAGAAGGAATCATCCACCACAACTCTCTAGCTTCTCCCATGCAGCCAATGTCAAGTCCAGTTCACTACTTCACCATGAATACAGTACTGAGCATCTGAACCTTCCTCACTACCCTCCTATGTAGGACCTTGTCCATGACCCTGCAGACAACATCCACAACATTTCAGTTATCAACATTCCTGGCAAACGCCTCAAAAAACACTATACAAGACTGGTTAAACACAACCTACCATGCACAAAGCCATGTTGACTATCCCGAATGGCTATGCAAATACTTATAAATCCAGTGTTTTAAAACACCTCCCAATAATGCCAGGCTCAACTGCCTATAATTTCCAGGGTTACTTTTGGAGCCTTTTTTAAACAACAGAACAATGTGAGCTACCCTCCAATGCTCCGGCACCACACCCGTGGCTAAGGACATTTCAAATATTTCTGTGAGAGCCCCTGCAATTTCTACACTAGTCTCCCCCAAGGCCTGAGGGAATATCTTGCCAGGCCCTGGGGATTTATCTTTAAGACAGCAAGCAGTTCCTCCTCTTTAATCTGTATAGGTTCCATGACCTCACCGCTTGTTTTTACTTCCCTCAATTGTGCCTGTTTCCTGTGTGATGGAAAAAATCCATTTACGATTCCCCCCAATTGGATGTAATTGGCTGGAATTGGAACTACAGCAATCATATCAGTCTGCCCTGTTGTAACAGAGATGGTCAAATAAAGACTAAATGGCAGTCCTTGTACACTGCTGCAGGTAAATTCCTTCATAATTAGTATTTATGAGGATAAATTCCTTCACAAAATAGTCATTACCTCCAGAAATGTTTTGAACTAATTTTTGGAGTTTGGCCACTGCAACGTGTGAATGCAACATTCCTTAATGCAGACGTGAAAGAGAAATTATAAAGTAGATAAACAGTCTTTCCTTATCTTTATGTGCAAACTGCCCAAGAATTATTTGAAGTGATTGTCCATGCAACCATTTCAAATATTTAGACCAGGGGATTTAGCTCTCTACTGGAGGGTTTCAATTACTATGTGAAATGTTCACCTTTTAAGAATCCTTTACTTGAGCTGATTTTAATCCAGGCACCAAAATCAAAGGAAGAAGAAAATCCTTCTGATGAAGAATGTGTTTATTTTCACAAAATTAAAATACTTTATACACATGCAGAAAGTATTGCCTGAATCATTCAGAATGTCCTGAAGAACTATTACAGTCATTTACAATATCAAGATTTTACTTCATGAAACAGTAAACTGAAAATTTAAATCCAATCTTTCTTCACTTTAAGAGTACAGAGAATATTCCATTAACCATTCTTCAAGTTTTTGCAATAGACGCAGCACATTGACAGATATATATTGTTAAAGTTCCTCAGGATAAGTGACTGATCTAGCAAATAGTAATAAGCCTTGGCTCAGCAATGTACATGTAACCAAATCAAGATGGTCAAGCAGTTATTCTTCAAATAGGAAATTTTTTTTAAAATCAGATAAGGACTAAAGTAAGAACTGTACATAGGTTGTACCTCTCTAATCCAGCACCTCCTGTGGTCTAGCATGTTTTGAATCTGCTGCCATTAGTTTGTGGATCTGCCACTGGAGCGTCGCTGTAAACAGCGCTAAGGCACCAAAATCTGCTTACCCTGCAGCCGAGTGTTTTGGTGGTATCGTCCTGTTCAGTTCTTATATTCAGCTGCATTTTAGTCCTTCAGAATGTCATCCAAGAGACCAAGAGGTGCAGACGATGGTGCTAGTTAATAAGCGCAAATCATTATGCATGCTTGAAAAGGTGGTTACTGAAAAAAAAAACATAGGTAAAGGAACTTCTGTAAAGACTTTATCCAAGTACTATGGGATTGGATCATCAACTTTCTATAACTTAAAGAAACAAAAAGAACAAGCTTTTAAGTTTTTTTTTGCTGAAAATGAAGGCCAGAAAAGTTTTTATCCCCCTCCCAGGGACTTCCAGTTTTCTCCCACCATTCAGAAAGTACCTGGGGTGGGGGGGGGGGTGTAGGTTAATGAAGTGTCAATTGGGCGGAACGGACTCATGGGCCTAACTGGCCTGTTACCATGCTGTATGTCTAAAACTAAACAATAAAAACCTTGTTTGGAATCAGTAATGGTTATATTACTTCCTATTTTAAGCTTTGTTCTGCCTTTAATAAGACTGAATGTGGAATAAGCTGGAAAATCTAGGGAGGGTGGGGGTGGTGGTCAGACATACGTTTATAAAGGGGGTTGAGTTAGGGATCAATTTCTGTTCTCTGGCATTTTCTGTGGCAAGGCAATGGCCAGGCCCCAACGCCGCTGGATTAAAGAAGTACAACTGAATTTAGGTGACTACGTCGTTCCTGTTTTTTTTAAAAAAGGTTGAGAAAGTGAACAAATACACAAAAGGTACACCACAGGAGATCTGAGAATAAACACCAGGAAAAGTAATAGTGGAAGAGTAATAGTTAACATTTTAGATCTGGAACTCTTCAAGGTTCCTTCATCCCAGACGTGAAATGTTATCCATTTCCTAAGACACAGCCCAACATGCTGAGTGCTTACAGCTTTTTTGTTTTAATTTCAAATACACAAACCGTGTGTTTTTTTCTTTACAGCAATTTCACATTCTTCACTACCTACATTGATAAAAATACATCAGGTTCAGCAGCAAAATGGTCTCAATATGAGAAGGAACCAGGGTTCTCTCCAACAGTCAGGCTAATGCAATGTGTTTTTCCTAGATACTGCTAGATTCAGAAGTAGCCCAAGTGATTACTGGGAATCAGCAAGATATTTTGTTTTCAAATAATTTGTTTAAACAATAGGGGCTGCACGGTCGGTGTAGCAACCGCCTTTACAGCCCCAGCGATCAGGACTTGGGCTCGAATCCCCCACTGTCTGTAAGGAGTTTGTACGCTCTCCCTGTGTCTGTGTGGGTTTTCCCCCATGGGCTCATTTCCTCGCTCCGTTCCAAACGTACCGGGGGTGTAGTTTATTGGGGTGTAAATTGGGTGGCACGGACTCGTGGGCTGAAATGGTCTGTTAACCGTGCCGTGTGTCTAAATTATATTAAAAATATTTTCTTTGAATTGGCAATGGGCAAAATTGTTGATACTTCAAGTGAGAACATTATTCCACAACTACATGGAAGTATGAGAAAAATCAAATCCACTCTTTAAAGGGTGTGGCTTAACCATCAAAATTTCCAAGGATTCTTTTAGACCATTAATAAATTCTGCTTATGGATATGGCTCAAAATAGGGTTTTTTAAAAAAAAAAGAACAGAAAAAAAGAGGAATGGGCATTGGAAGAATAGCAATTTTTTTTGCATTTAAACCCAAAACACTCAAGTTTCTATTTGTGAAAGGGATTACCTGTGCCAATAAAAGGTAAAATGGTCTTTACTTCATTCAATTACACAAAAGTGTTTCAAGTAGGGTAAAGAGGAATTTAACAAAAAGTACAAACGACGACCGGAAGATGTAACTAAATAGAAATTGTGTGGGAAATATTCTGTTTAATGAATAGCTCAGACACTTTAAAGCAGCTTTCAAAGCTGGCACTGGTGGTGTTAATGAGAGGAGTAAATAGTGTTCCCTACCATCCTACAGTTGGGTTTAGGACATTTTGACGTCCACATTTTGGCACTAACAGTGGTGGATTTCACCGTGGGAGGGGGAGGGCGGCGACGTCACCGCGGGGAGGGGGAGGGCGGCGACGTCACCGCGGGGAGGGGGAGGGCGGCGACGTCACCGCGGGGAGGGGGAGGGCGGCGACGTCACCGCGGGGAGGGGGGAGGGCGGCGACGTCACCGCGGGGAGGGGGAGGGCGGCGACGTCACCGCGGGGAGGGGGAGGGCGGCGACGTCACCGCGGGGAGGGGGAGGGCGGCGACGTCACCGCGGGGAGGGGGAGGGCGGCGACGTCACCGCGGGGAGGGGGAGGGCGGCGACGTCACCGCGGGGAGGGGGAGGGCGGCGACGTCACCGCGGGGAGGGGGAGGGCGGCGACGTCACCGCGGGGAGGGGGGAGGGCGGCGACGTCACCGCGGGGAGGGGGGAGGGCGGCGACGTCACCGCGGGGAGGGGGGAGAGCATGGGCGGAGCGCAGCAATGTCCCTGTGGCATGGGTGGAGCTCGGCAATGTTATTCTATTATATTTAATAAAAAATATAAATTAAATGCCATGTTCTTTGCCAAATGAGAGTGTCAAAATATCCGATACCAAACTGCAGATGCCAAAATGTCCGATTCCACCTGTGGGTATCCAAAAAAAACTTCAAACTTTGCATTGCAAGTCGACTTGATAGTAAAACATTTTAACAAGTGAATACATATTTCAAATCCAGCTGGATCGTGAGGTCAAAGATCACCCTTCTGGGATTAATCTTAAGAACACCATTGAAAAATACTAACAATAACTATTGCTCAAGAAATTTGACTCCATAACCCATACTGACCAATAATCAAAATTGCTTGAAATAAAATAAAAAGGAACATTATTAGCATTGGAAAATGTGTTTATGTTTGAACATTAACCTTCTTTAGATTTGTAGCAGAATAATCTATTGAATTACAATCGACATCCTTTTAAGTAATATACAAGGTAAAAATTTAAAAGTTGTAAAGTTCTTTAATTCACGTATAATGAGAACATTGTTGGACAATCACTGTCCATATCCATTAACCAACATTCCAAATTGCAGAGCACATACTAAATAGCAGATTAATCCCACCTCTCATTATTCAAATAGGCCACTTTAATCACCTGCTCACTTGATTTCTTTATAAACTATTCCTTTCAGAAAGAAATTGCAACAATGCTTGCATTACAGATTAAGCATCACTTTAAATTTATGCTTGGTAAGGAAGTGTAGGAATGGGAAATTTATGAATGAGCAAATTGCAAATGCTGAAAATCTGAAACAATTCAATTTTAAATTGATGACATACAGCACGGTAACAGACTGTTCTGGCCCATGAGACTGTGCCGTCCAATTAACACCCCATTAACCTACACCCCCCGGTACATTTTTGAAGGACGGGAGGAAACCAGAGCCCCTAGGGAAAACCCACTCAGACATGGGGAGAACGTACAAACTCCTTACAGAGAGCGCGGGATTTGAACCCCTGTCCAGACCCTGGCACTGTAAAACTGTTGCACTAACCACTACGCCAAACCATGCCACCCTTATGTTCAAAGTATATTAGCAGATTTAGTTATAAAGAATTCTACTTGGCCTAAATTTTAAAAAATAACATTCAAAACACTGATTTGTTTTCACAGGTGTTGATAAATCTTGTAAAACAATTAGAAATCTAGAATAGTTGTAAATTATGGTAATAATACTAAAGGGAGTGGAGAATGGGGGCAGAGTGCATTATTTGTCATAACAGTCAGGTATAATTGGAGGATATGAAATTCATGGAAAGGAAATTTAAACTATTACTTAATTCAGAAAAATAAATATCTACGGATTTGTTTGGCTAGTTGAGGTGTTTAAAAAAAAATGGGTGTTCAAAACACAGCTGGATGCCTGAAGTATCAGACAACTGAAAGATTGAAAGTGGATTGATTAGATCGACCTTGCTCATTCTTGGCATCCAAAGATAATACGTGGAGGTGGCAAGATCTGGATCCCGGATGTGATATTTTAAGAAAGAAGGCCATGAAGTGGTGGTCGCTGTTATATTGATGTACAAAATATTATGGTTTCTCTTGCAAGAGAGAGAGAGAGAGAGATAGAGAGAGAGATTGTGAGAGAGAGCGAGAGAGAATGATCATATCTGGAAGCAACAATCATGGTTGACACAATGCAGGTCGCCTTGATATTTGCTTTCAGTTTTGGAGTCAGAGGAAGTGGAAAATGGTTCCCTGATAGTAACTATTTCATGAGTTTTCTTCCAATCAAACATTTTAAATCCTTTACTGTGTCCATTTCCAGACTGTAATTTGGGGTACTAGAGACATTTGACATTTCTTTTTTAAGTAGACCTTTTTTTAAAAAATATTCTACATACTTGCATACAAGAGTTCAACGTCAACTTCACATTCCACAAGACTGCTAACATGGAGTTAGTTGTTTTTATTTAGACTGTCTACACTGTAAAATGGTTCCGTTTCACTAATTCAAAAGCTGCAACTCACTACTTCTCACCGTTCAGTCCTTGGGGGAGGATCCCTTTTTTTTTTTAAAAAAGGCAATTCTCAAAAGGTCCTGTAACATCAAAATTAGACAAAAGAATCCAGAGATCAGCTCTATTCAAGATATGAATCACATTAATGAGGCTCAATGTGCACTTAAACATGCCTATTTTTTTTAAAAGGTATTACAAAAATAAAGTTTTTAAGCGAGTAACTACCCTATTAAAAATAGAAACAATCTTGGAACTGTGCTGAATTAAGAGGTGCCAATGAATACCCACTATCCTGCTAGTACTCTCTTACGTTGACAACATATTTTCAAACCAATTCATTCAATGGATGGGCAAGGTATGAGAATAGAGTAAAATCTTGCCGCATCTGAGTCACTACTACACTCAATTTGCCAAAAATCATGGAAATGGCTGAACACACCAGATAACTTGCTTGTATTACTAAGGTGACCCTCAACCTGACCAAATGGGTCTTTTCAAACAAATCATTTTCCCCAAAGTTAGCTCTAAAGTCTGAGCAATTATCAGTCTCTCATTTCAGGACAATGAGTACATAACTACTTACTATCTTGTCTGAGTAGCCTGAGAAATTAATTTAAAAGCTTCAAAGTTGTTTAAAAATATTACTGTCCAGATTCACCACGATCTCTGACTCAATACTCCATGTAGGATGTTCCAGCTTGCAACTGTCATTCAAAACAATATATTACTGTAGTTCTCCTCTATAAATATAGAGAGAACAACAGTACTTCGAGAACAAACTCTCCCATCTCAAGCTCCGACAATGGGATGGGTTTCTCACTTCAATACGTGGATACACAGAGGGAAAATGCTCGTCTCCGGCTTTCAGAAATTCGGTTCAGTCGAAGAAATAGTTTTCCAACACAAGCCAAGATCAATTGAAGAAAAACGTCTGAACAAATTCATAAGTCCATCTTTGGCATTCCACACTATCTGCACAGAGATCCACAGATTTAAAAAAACACCGAGACTGACTGCATCAGACAATGCTGTTCATGCCTCTGAGTCCGACTCCGCGGGCAAATTGTTCGAGAAGTCCACCAATGGCTGATGGGCTGGAAGATATAGATCTGAGGCCCACTGTTGCACTGTATGCAGACAGGAATATAGCTCTGACTTCCTCTAGCTTGGTCCTTCTTTCTGGGATGAGTGGATGTCTGTGAAGAGAGAAGCCGATTAATTCATCATTAGGAGGTTTGACTGAGATTGTTGTTTTGCATATAGGTTTTTAAAAACACAAAATGCCTTAAAAATTCCAGGAATATTTCACCCTTACTTCAAAGCAATTTAGGGGTGTACACACCAACGGCCACTTATGATAAGCTGATAGCGTCCTCGCAGGACAACAAGTAATCAGCATCTACTGACTTTGGAGTTGAAATAATTTGTTGATGGACAGCAATCACTTATAATAAGAACAAATGTGTGTTCTGTCTGGTAGATCTGTAACACTGGTGAGGTGAAAGAATATTTAGGCTGATTAAAAGGATGTCAATTAAGAAGTCTGCTTTGTCCTGGATGACTGAGTTCTTATCATAGCTGCAGCAGATGTCCAAGTGAAGAAGATTCCAAAACACAATTCTGCCTTATAGTAAAAAGGCTTTGGATTGTTAGGATGAGCCACTTACCACAGGTTACCTACTCTCTGATTTGCTCCTTCCATCATCGTATTTATATGGCTGGTTTTACTACGTTACTGTTCACCGGTTAACCCCCTAGGATGTTGAAGCTATCGGGCACATTGATGACAAAAGGGTAGGTATGGAGATGTTTTTTGCCACTTACCAGCCAATTTTAAATTTATATTTTAGACCTGCAGCACGGTAACAGGCCTTTTTGGCCCTTGAGCCCGTGCCGCCCAATTTACACCCAATTAACCTCCATCTCTGGTGCTTTTTGAACGGTAGGAGGGAACAAGAGACCTTGGGGTAAACCCACACAGGCACAGGGAGAACGTAAAAACTCCTTACAGTGTGGGATTCAAACTCCGGTCCCAATTGCTGGTGCTGTAAAGGCGTGGTGCTGTTACACCAACCGTGCCGATCATTAAGTGTTGTCTAGTTCTTGCTGACTGGGCATTTGCAAATGGAGTTAAACTGTGCATTCACACCAGTGACCATTCCATACCTAATGTGTGCAATGTAAGAATTTAGTCACAAGTCGCAAATGCAGCTCATGTTAAAACCTGCTGCTTTTCAATTTGATTCCTTGGCATCTCATAACATCCACAGTGGGCAGTTGTTTGTCCCAAATTTAAGCTTCATAGGTGCTCTGTTAGCTTTCCAAGTTAAAAAGCATGGCTTGTATTAAATCCATCTTATCAGTGGTTTAGTTGAGTGCAAATGCCAACTTAGTTGTAGCTTCAAGGCTATGCAAATGGAAAATACATCAGGTCATTTTGAACAGATTATTTACGAACACAGACCTTTCACCTTTTTATTGTCAAGTTGACTCTTTAAAATTGTCACCCACAGAAATGTTGGAGTTATCAATAGTACCACCTATTTATTTCAGTTGAATGCAAGATTACACTAATCAAATGCAGCAGGAGGCTGCCAAACTCAATTTTGAGTTTGTGCATTTCAGCTATGAAATGGAAATTATTAAATAAGAACAAATGAAAGAATTTATCCACCAGGAATTTATTTGATAAATATTGTTTGTTGGAAATTTTTCCCAGATGGAAAAGATCAATTTATGTTTTTATAAAAATACATATCTTTATTCCAAAAAATATTTAGTCAATTTTAATTTTAAATTTAAAAACATTTAATTTAGCTTCTTTAATTCACATGTTCTGGACTTGTCCTAGTCTGGAAAGTACAGGAGAGAGATTTTCCGCACCCCAACTTTAATCCTAAATATAAAATGAGCACCGACTCCTTTGGTTGTTCTCTTTGGTACAAATGGAAAGCTTTATCTTCACTTAAGAGTCGTACTCTGTCCTTTGCTACTCTTTTGGCGAGACATGAGATTTTGCTTAATTGTATGGACGCTGCCACGCTCATTCATGGTCAATGGCTGGAGGCCATCATGTCCTGACTGGATATGGAAAAGATTTGATATTCAGTTCAGAATTCAGGTATAAAATTTCAGACATTGTGGGGATCTTTCACGACTCACTTTATAATTTTTCAATATAATTTGACTGACCTATATATTTTCTTTAATTCCTTTTTTCTCCCCTTGCTTTTATTTCAATGTTAAGTATATATTACACATCATTGTACAGTGGGAAGGGAAGGGATTTTTTTTCCTTTTTGTTTGAATATAATATACTACCCATATAGTACCCAGACTACAATTTTTGGACATATTTTTCAATTTATATACTTGTCATGATGTACCAGTTGTTGAATAATGATAAGAGATTTTCATTGTATTTTTAAATTTGTATTGTTTAAAATTCATAAAAATAATTCAAAAGGAAAAACATTTAATTGAAAGATACAGCACGGAAACAGGCCACGCCGGCCCACGAGCTCATGCCGCCCAAATACACCCACGTGACCAACTAACCCTGTAGATCTTTGGAACGAGGGAGGAAACCAGAGCTCCAGGAGGAAACCCATGCAGACACCAGCAGAACATGCAAGCTCCTTACAGACACCACCAGATTTGAATCCGGGTGGCTGGCACTCTAATAGTATTGCGCTAACAACTACGCTAATCGTGTAGCCTCAAATTTTGTCTAAGATATCAACATTCTTTTTATTAAAAATAAAAAAGATCAACTTTTCCAAGTGGCCAACAAAAACATTTGCGGCTGTTGTATGATGAATTCCATCTCTCTCATGTCAACTGGGTTCTGTGAAGTTGGAAATCTTATTTGGCAGGAGTGTTAAGGGCATATTATATTGCTAGGCAAACGTTTTTCATAAAGATCCTTTTCTTTCATGAACAACAATCTCAGAGGATTCAACAAGGGTTTGCTACCCAAATACTGAAGGATATAGGAATGATTTCTTGTTTTTTTTAAAATTTAGACATACAGCATGGAAGTCATTTCAGTCCACAAGCCTGTGCCACTCAATTAATCTACAGCCCCTGGTAAGTTTTGAATGATGGGAGAAAAACAGCCCCTGGGGAAAATCCACACAGACTTAGGGAGAATGCACTAACTCCTTACAGACCGCACAGGATTTAAACCCCATCCCAGTCACTGGCGCTGTTACAGTGTTGCGCTAACCGCTAGGCCAACCTTTCTTTCTGCATCTCGCCTTTCACTTACTGAGCAAAACTGATTTATTTAACTGACTGCAACAACTAGAGCGATGTGTGACACAACACAAGAGTCTTCTGAGTGTTTTGGCTTTGTTTTTCTTTCTCCCAGCTCCACAATTATGCCTCTTGCACAAAGAAAGCCTCAAGCATTTGAAATCAGTTGCAAAGGCCGAAAACCCTAATGTGCAGAGAAGCTGCCAAAAATATAGGAAAATAAGTGAGCGTTCACTTCTCCAATTTTTCATTTGATTAATGCCACTTTTAGTTCCTGTATGTTTGCTCCAATCCTGGAGGACTCCCAAAAATAACACATCTCAAAGTTGCTGAATATCAATTTCTCTGGGGAGTGCAAGTCATGTGGGAGTCAGGATGATTACAAGTATTTAGTCTTTTGAAGACCCTACATGTCTTGCAAACTGACAAGAGAAGCTCAATGGTTAAAGAACTGTGCAGTGAAAGAAATTGGAGGAAAAAATGGGAGGGCCAAAAGCAGACACAGGGAGACACCTACTATAGGATTAAATAATTTTAATGCAAAAGTTGCATAATCTCAGCAGCACTCACGGTCTCCCATTGGTTCCATCATCTTGAATGTTGAAGGGGAGGGGTGAGTCATTGATAACTATAGCCGGGTCATGAATACTGCCACAGCCAGACACGATCTGCCAGCTGCCATATTCCGTGGAGGAGGATGAAGAAAGGGAATACTCTGTGGAGCTGCACAGGAAGACAGTGAAATACAACATAAGCACAACTGGGCCCTTGGACCAAGCTGGTGTTTAATTAAAAAACTGCTTTGAATGGTTATCCCAAAAACTTAAAAAAGGTTTCCAAATTTGTTTCCTCCCCCATTGGGAGGCCAGTAATTTCACTGTGCAAAACACAAATTAAGCCCTTTATCAAACCAATGTCTGTCCTCTCTTGTTATTACAGGTTATTAAGTTGAGTGAAAATGTCCATTGATGGTTGTGACCAAGGCATGATTTTCATATTATTCATGAAAATTTTAAATGTCTCTTTTCAATCCAGTAGTAGACACTAATTTCATGGATATTTGCATTCCCATGGCTGTGACTCTTCCTGACTTTCCCCTCAATTTGATTCTGCAAGCCACAGTGGAATCAAAATCGGACTTGTAGAAGTCTTGAAAATTCTCTCCAAAAGTCCATTAAAGGATGGAGAAAGAGCAGAGAGAATGTTTCACATTCCACTCTTCAATGCTTCTGAGAAGCATTGAGTTTTTAATAGAAATGCAAAGACTTGCCAGTGAATAGTTGGTGCTGCAACAGTCAGGTTTGTGGCCAATGGAATCTAAAATTGTGGGGAAAGGCAGAGCTAAGGAGATGTCATGTTAGCTCATTGTCAGGGAACAGACAGAAAGAGCATTTTAATGAAAATAGAGCACAAATAATTAGTGTTGTATTAAGGTAGAATTTGTATATTGGAAAAACAGCAAATATTAAAATATCAGTCATGAGTTGAGAAAGAAATGGGGTGGAATTAAACACACAGCTGTGCAAAAAGAATAAGAGGAATTGAAGCCAAGAGAAACAGAGGTTGTACTATGAAGGGAGAAATATGTTCAATGATACCTCAAGAGCCAATTTTTTCATTTTTTCCTTTTCAGATTTTCAAAACAGGTCAGATGCTCACGACCAGTGAGGGAAATTCTTCAGCACCATTACAGTACAGAAGCCATGGTGAGGGCCATTCCAACCCTCTGTCCAGAAAGTAAGTATGCCAACTTTAACACAATAGTCAAAAAGAATATTCACAATACATTGAGCAGCTAAACTGATTAACATGGGATAACGCACTCTCAGAATCATGTTGACAGTAGACCTTGGGGTAGAAATTAGTTAAACTATTGTATTTTCACATCGTTCACTATAACATCTTTCAGAAAGTGATCTATTCAAGCAGACTTATTTGCAACATCATGAGAACCTAACAAGTCACAACAGAATTATCTTTTCTCCTTTTGTCAGACGTTAACATCTACAGAGTTTAAAAACAATGCCCAAAGTTTCTCCGAAATCACAGAAGTATTTCATGGTTAGATATTTTATTAATGCTACAATTATTCACAATAATATTATCCGAGCTCTTTTTCTATTTCTATCTTTTTCTATCAAGATTCTAATGGCAGAGTAAAGAAACATTTGAACCTTTGAGTAACTGTCATTTTCTTTATTCTCAGGAGCACTGATGCAGACTAACCTTCTTTCAGGAACTGCCAAGGGGCTGCTGCCACTTCTCAAGAAGTAACTTTCTGATTGGCTGAATGACGGCCTAGGTTCGGATATACCTGGTTGTAAGAACCGGTCTTCTGACTGGTTAAGCAAGTGTGGTTTATTCCACACAATCGTCTGGGGTGAGGATGTCCTTCCCCTTCTCCTGAATTCAATGCAAGCAGATAAAATGTTAGAAGTTGTATTGCGAGCTTCATATCCAAGAACAAGGTGGTGACATTACACTGTCTCACATGACTTGAAGGGCAGCATTGTATTTCAAAAGTTATTACATTTAATGATTTAAATTAAAAAAATAAAGCAAATCTAATTGCCTTCACATTACAGATGCCAAACCATGAAAAGCAGACTTGTATTTTTCAATTGCCAGCTTTGGCAAAGATTATGTTGCTAATGTCTAAGCTAATTAATACACAATAACATTTAAAAAATTTTTTTTAATTCTTAATATGCAAAAGATCTACTGTAGAGACCACAAAAGCAAAATAGTTCAAATACTGAAGATCAGTATACTGGAAACACTCAGCAAGTCAGGCAGCATTTGTAGGCAATGAAACTCTTAGAAATAATTATACTCCAGGATGCAGAGAAGGTCTGAAAACGGGTCATCCTCGATGTCTGTCCTCACCACCATCTTTCTGAATATCATTTTCCAGAAGAAGAATCCACTCATTTGTGAACATTGAAACTATTTTTGACAGAACTATGGTGGTGTAGCATTCAATCCTGACCTCAGCTGTTGTCTGTACAGAGCTAGCACATTCTCTCCAGGATGTCTAGATTTCTTTCACTGTCCCAAAGGCACTATGGTTGGTTAATTGGCTGCTCTAAATTACCTGTTACTACTTCAGGGCAAAAAAAATGATCAGATTTGAGAAAGAGGGGGAAAATGGCACTAATGAGGTTGCTCTCCTGGGAGTCAGTGTGAAACTGATGGCATTTCTCATGTGTTGTGAATAAGGAAAAAATGCCAGTAACTAAAAGCATCAGGCAATAAAGAAGAAAAATACAAGCAAAATATTACACGCTGGAAATATCCAAAAGATACAAGTTGAAGGACAGGGCCAGCAGGATTGTGATCTCAGGATTGTTACCCATGCTTCCACGTAATAGTGAGGTTAGAGATAGGAGGAATAATGTAGCTTAACACGTCGCTAAAGAGATGGTGGAAGACGGAGGGCTTCAGGTTTCAGGGTCATTGGACTCTCTTCCAGGGAAGGTGGGACCTGTACCGTTGCATCTGAGGGGGGCTAATATCCCTGCGGTAAGATTTGCAATTGTTGGGTTTAAACGGGTTTGGCAGGGGGATGGGAACCAGAATGAAAGGGCAGAGAAGAGAGCAGATGGTAGAAAGGTTGATGCTATGTGTAATGAGATTATGAGGAAAGACAGGCAGTGGTGGGAGCATAGAGTCAGTTGGAAAGATTGAAATGTGTTAATTTCAATGCAAGAATAAGGAAGATAAACTTAGAGCATGGATCAGTTCATGGAATTGCAAAGCTGTGGCTGCAGCAGAAAAGGAGAATGTTGTGAAGGGATTGTGTACTGAGTTAGTGGGGGGTAGAAGTCAGAAACAGGAAAAGGGCAATAGTAAGTAGTCTATAGCTTCCCCACTCTACCCCCCCACCACCCCCCAACAAATAGCCCTCGTTAACACTGAGGAGCAGAGAAGTAGGCAGATTTTGGAATGGTGCAAAAATAACAGGGTGGTCATCGTGGGAGACTTAAACTTCCCAAATATTGACTCGCACCTCCCTACTGCAAGGAGGATAGATGGGACAGAATTTGAAATGTTTGTCCACGAGGGATTCCTGACGCAGTGTGTGGACCAGCCCTCTAGACAAGAGGCCATACTGGATCTAGTTCTGGTTAATGAAACTGTTGAGATGACAGACATCTTGGTGGGATAACATTTCGGTGAACGCAACTCCCTGACCTTTAGCATAGCTGTGGACAAGGATAGGAGTAGATAAGATGGTAAAGTGTTTAATTGGAGAAGGGCTAATTATGATGGGATTAGGCAGGAGTGCAAATTGAGAATAGATAAAGCAAAGTGACAAGTCCCTGAGAGTAGATGGGATATACCACAGTTTGCAATGGCAAGGGAGGGAAGAGATTGGTGGGGCATTGGCGAAGATCTTTTATGTTCTCCTTGGCCACAGGGAAGGTGCTGGAGGATTGGAGAAGGCAAATATGGTCCCTTGTTTAAAAAATCAGGAGTATCCTGGGAATTATAGACCAGCAAATCTTACATCATAAGTGGGCAAACTATTGGGGAAGATTCTTAAGGACAGGATTTACAAGAATTTAGAGAAGTAGTCTTCTCAGGGATAGTCAATAGAGTTTTGTGAGGGGAAGGTCATGCCTCGTGAGCCTAAATGAGTTTTTTGAGGAGGTAGGGCAGTAAATGTGGTGTATATAGATTTTAGTAAGGCATTTGACAAGTTTCCCCATGGGAGACTTGTTCATGAATTTATGAGGCATGGGATCTATGGAACCTTGGGTGTTTGGATTCAGTATTGCCTTGCCTGCAGAAAGCAGAGAGTAGAGGACAGAAAGTATACTGCCTGAAGGTCAGTGATTAGTGGAGCCTCGCAGGAATCTGTTCTAGGACCCTTGCTCTTTGCAATTTTTATAAATTGCATGACTAAGAAACACAAGAGTGGTTCGCAACCTATATTTTATTTTCTCCATTTACATACCATCTTAAATAATCCCTTACTACAACAAAGCACCTATGGCATAGGATGACACAGGTCCTCTGTGGTTAGTAAAGGATTAATTAAGGTGGGATGTGATTGGGGGAAAAAAGGTGATAATCACTGAAATGAGGGATGGGTCAGTATGTTTGCAGATGTTGTGGATAATGTTGAAGGATGCCACAGGTTACAACAGGATACAGATTTGGGAGGAAATGTGGCAGATGTAGTTCAACCCAGAGAAGTGTGAGGTGATGCATTTTGGAAAGTCAAACTTGAAGGCAGAGTACATGGTTAATGATAAGATGCTTAACAGTGTGGAAGAACAAAGGGACATGAGGGTCCAAATCCATACATCGCGCAGGTTGATAAAAAAAGTTAAGAAGGCCGATTGTAAACTGGGGTTCATTAGTCGGGGGACTGAGTTCAGGAGTCACAAATTAATGTTTTAGCTCCATAAATCTCTGGGGAAACTACACTTGGAATATTGTGTTCAGTTCTGGTCACCTCATTATAGGATGTGGAAACCATAGAGAGGGTACAGAGGAGATTTATCAGGTAGTTTCCTGGATTGGAGAAGGTGTCTTATGAGACAAGGTTAGCAGAGGTAGGGCTTTTCTATTTGAAGCAAAGAAGGATGAGAGGTGATTAAAGAGCGTCTATAAGATTATGAGTGGCATAGATGAGGCAGACAGCAGCACCTTTTTCCCCAGGGCAGAAGCAGCAAATACCAGAGGACATCTGAACAAAGTGAAGGGTAGGTAATGACTCACCAGCCTAATTGAATTTTTTTGGAGAGAGTTTCAAATGAAATTCATGAAGGTAGGGTGGCACCTGAGGTGTATATGAATTTTAGTAAGGCATTTGACAAGGTCCCCCATGATAGACTAATTCAGAAAGTCATGACGCATAGAGTCCATGGATCAGAACTGGGGTAATAGTAGATGGAATGCATTTCACCTGGACTAGAGGAGTTCCACAGGGACTTGTCCGGAGACCCCTGTTCTTTGTGATTTTTATAAATGGCCTGGACTAAGAAGTTGAAGAATGGGTCAATACGTTTGCAGGTGGTCACCAAGAATGGAAGTATTGTGGATAGTGTAAAGGTTGTCGCAGGTTACTCCAGGATATAGACAAGATGCAGTGTTGGACAGAGAAGTAGCTATGACCTCTTGTATTTACCTTCCCCAATCTTAGTGAAAAAAGCTTACTCGCATCCACTCTCTCTATACCTCTCAATCTTGTAAACCTCTACCAAATCTCCCCTCGTTCTTATTCACTCCAAGAAATAAAGTCCTAACCTGTTTATTCTTTCCCTATAACTCAACTCCTGAAGACCCGGCATCTCATTCAATCTTACTGATAGTCTTCCTGTAGTTAGGCAACCAGAACTGCACACAATATTCCAAATTTGGCCACACCAGTGTCTTAAACAACTTCATCATAACACCCCAACTCCTATACTCAATACTTTGACAACCTTGTCCACCTGCAGCACCACCTTTAGGGAACAATGTATCTGTATTCCCAGATCTTACTGCTCATCCACACTCCTCAGCGCCCTTCCATTTACTGTGTATGCCCTACCTTGGTTTGCCCTTCCAAAATGCATCACCTCACACATGTCTGCATTAAACTCCATCTGCCATTTTTTGGTCCATTCTCCCAGTTGGTCCAGATCCCTCTGCAAGCTTTGAAAATCTTCCTCGCTGTCCACACCTCCCACCTTTAAGTCATCAGCAGACTTGCTGATCCAATTTACCACATTATCATCCAGATCATTGATATTTAATTTTTCTTTTCAGGGTCAAGAGGAACAAACACCAGAGGGAATATGTTCAAGGTGAGGAGATGAAAATTTAGATGAGACATCAGGGATAAGTTGTTTTTTTAAATTTAAAAGAGTTGTGGGTTCCCGGAATGGACTGCCAGGGATGGTACAATAGGGGCATTTAAAAGACCTGTAGATGTGCAAATAGATGCAGGAAAAATTGAGGGTTATGGGTGTGAGATAGGGAAGGTTTAGTTCATTGTGTAGATTTATATAGGTCAACACAACATCAAGAGCTGAATGGGCTGTGCTGTAATGTTCTATGTTCCATGTTCTCAATAAAGGTGAAGAAAAATGTAGAGAAGCATGCAAATTGAGGAATTACAAAGGAGTAATATCAAGATAAGTAGGAAAGAGAGACATTAAAACTGTGGTGGATATACATGTATCAACACGGATGCTGTTTTACAAAAATGGATCATTTAATGACAGTTGATGAAAAGAAACAAAATGTAATTCTAAGTACAACAAAACCATTTGTAGCTGAAGATGTACTCTTTGTAGTGGCAACAGAATGCATCTGGGACCAGCTGAATGATATGCAAGATGTGTTCTGCTCTTAGGATAAAACAGTATCTTTAATGTTTTCATTTTTGTTCTGTGAACTTAAAACAACTCTCTATCACCAGCCTCCGAGAAGGGGAGGTGAGAAAACCATTTCCTTGCTGTTTTGAAACTGTTTTTGTTTATACAGTGAATATTAATGATGCAACTGCAAAAATAATACCAAAGGAAAATGATCACAAGGAATAATCCAGAAGGTTCAGCTCAATCATTAGGTCTCACATACAAGTACATCTATTATGAAACCAAAATTTAAAAAAAAATTAAAGAAACCAGATCAGATGTCAGACCATTTGTTCACTCCCTCCAGTCTAATAACTCAAGCAGTATGGTTTTCTCATTAAGGTTTCAATAGAAGTGAATCTGGCCTGCCTTGACACTATGAATCTGGTTATATTAGTCTGCCAATTAATCAATCATCAAGCAAAATCAATAACAGTGGCAAAGAGAGAGACAAATGAAGGGAAATGGTACTCAGTGATTCTCAACCTTTTTCTTTCCACTCATACCACTTTAAGCAATTCCTGTGCCATCAGTGATCTGTGATAAGTATGGGATTACTTAAGGTGGGATGTGAGTGGGAAGGGAAGGTTGAGAACCACTGCTCTTGACCCAAATGTTACTGAAATATTTTGCTTGAGAAAAATTGTCATTGGCCCATTTCCTTTGGAGTTATGAAACCATGCACATAACGAGACAATTAGGTACAATTAAAACAGTGGTTTTTCAAATCTTTTCTGTCCACCCACATCCTATCTTAAGCAATCCCTTACTAATCACAGAGCACCTATGGCATAGGGATTACTTAAAGTGGGATGTGAGTGGAAAGAAAAAGGTTAAGAACTTTTGAGGTAGATGGACCTCTACCTACAGAATATTTCATCACTTTGTTGCTCATGTTGCGAGAAACAATCTAATGGCTCAAAACTTCACCTGATAGGTGTGTATAAGATAATGAAAGGCTTTGATTCTGTGGATGGCCAGAGGCCATCGTTTTAAGGTGCTTGGGAGGGGATTGCAGAAGGCAGGTTTTCCCCTCACTCAGTAAGGAATGCGCTGCCGGCAACAGTGGTGGAGGCAGGGGCAACAGGACCTTTTAAGAGACTGTTAAGCTAGGTACATGAAACTGAGAAAAATGAAAGGTTATGCAGTCAGAAAATATTAGGCATTTACTAGAGTAGGTTATTAGGTCGGCATAACACTGGACTGAAGGGGCTATACGGTGCTGTTCTTTGTTTTAATACCATCTTAAGCAGTGAGATGAATATTGGATCTGCAAAATTTATACACAAATGCAATAAATGTTGCTGGTTCTTCCACAAAGTTTACATTAGGGATACATAACACAAATGGCTATAAAATATCCATAATAATCATCCTTTTTTTTTTAAGATGATGAAATGTAGCCTTAAAAACCTACTCCATTTTCAAGACAGATGAGAAGGAAACAAAAAAAAAGGACAAACTGTCTAGAGAGTGGGAGCTGAGTCTGCAAAAGGGACAAATACTTTTTGTTAACCATAAAATTTAGATTATGTTTTTTTTAAAGTTGAGGCTCCATGTAATTCATCAGCCAAGACGGTTTAAGACCAAGATCAATGGAGTCCAAGGCATTTTTTGCATCAAATTTGCTTAATCTGTATTACTAAAGCTGTGCAGTAACATACAAGAGAATTTATTTATTACATTGAGAAGTAAATCAACCAAATCACAGCACAGTTTCTTGCTTAGTGAAATGTCAGCTAACTTCTTTGGTGTACTGATTCTCAAATAAATTCTGCCTGCACACAAAAGTTATCTAAATTTAGATGCTCTAAAAGTAATTCACTCAAAAAATTACAATAGAGATAAAAATATCTTTTGTCAGAAGATATATGTGGAATTAAAGTGGGATTAATATGATAGTTGTGACTGTGAATGACTTGGCCTCAATCCAAGCTATGCTGAAACCACACGCCAGTGTTCTTCAGAGTGCCACTGTCACCATTCAACTTGCCAAGCAACCAGCAATATGAACCCAAATTTTCATACCAGGCACGAAAAAATAGTTCATGTTTCATATTTTTATTATAATTGGAAAGATCTATGGACTGTAAATCTGTTCTGTTACTTCCGACTATTCTATTTCCTCGTTATTATTTCCATCCAACATCTATTGGCCCTCAGATTTAATGCAACTTCTGCTTTCATCAAAGTTGGGGATTTTTCCTTCAAGAATGCAGTGGACCTTTCTGGTCCATGACAATTATACAGCCTTTCCAAATCACCAATACACACAACGAATGTGGGCAACTGAACCAAGAGGACGATAGTTTTTCCAAATTCCACATCGCTTGGGGAGCGGAATTCAACGACATCAGCCTGGGTAAGAGTGAAAGGAATCTGCTCCTTTTGGGCTTTTGAGGGGAGAAAGGCATGCGATAATGTTCCAAAAGAAAAATAATGCTGCCTTACCTGATGTCCATTTCCAGCATCATCTGACATTCTTGCATGCCATTTTTTATTTAGTAGGTAACATGACGGTTCCAGATCTGCTCAGCATCATTGCCCCACCCCTCCCCAACCAAAAATGCATTCAAAAATCTGAATAAAAAGATATCATCCTACAGGTAGCATTAGTGCCAGTTTCTAATGTCCATGGACAACTGATACCAAATCATCTCCTGACATCAGATCAAATATGGGCAAGAAAACATATTGCTGGATAAAATAGTGGTGTGGCCAGAGCTGCTGTAACGACAGTGCTGCCGCGGAGAACAGCGCTCTCACAGGGTCCAACCGCCCAGTCTGACGGCTGTCAGTTCTGTACAGGCTTTAAACAATGGTTTTATTCAGTATACTCTGGTTTCTCTTCAGATCGTATAAATCTTTCGCCTTTTACTAAAGATTTCCGTGGAGAGGAACACTCAGAGTTTGAACTAATTTTTTGATGCCCTGCATCTGTGGGGCTTGTCATTAAAAAAAAACAAAAAAAAAAAAAAAAAAAAAAACAATGGTTTTATTCAAAACCCCTGCAACAGCGGAGTCTGGGTCCAAGATGGCAGTGTCTCTGATCAGCAGCACCAACGAGGGGTTGCAGATTCCAGAGAAGTGGCGCAGGGCACCAGAAAACAAGAGAATATCTCCCGTTCGAGAAGGAGAAGCAGAGGGGACAACCCGGGACGATGACCACAGTGGTGAACCAGTAAGGGATGCTGTAGCTAAACAACACACAGGCGGTTGGTGACTCAAGGCGAAAAACCCAAGCAGGCTGCGGACTGCTGGCAAATGCAGTCAAGGGATTCACACCAGGCAGTGGACTGCTGGAAACAGGCTCGAGACTAGCTGAAGGGGTAACAGGAATTGAAACCGGGATGGAAGAGGATGCCAAGGGCATTGAGAGTTTGCTGATCGTGTCAGAGATCCAGATCTGGTGATGGTTTGGACTATGTGGCTGTGGAAGGGCTGGAAGCAAATCCACGGACACTAGGGGTCTCCCTTTTGCTTCTCTTTTCTCTGAATGCAAGAGGACCTTCAGGTAATTTCTGCCAATGACGAATCTGTCTGCTCTACGGCAGACGAAAGCAAATTCCTTGTAATATTTTTACTGTTTTTATTACTAGACAATAAAGGAATCTTGAATCTTCCATTCATCTTCAGTTGATGAATTACTGTTCAACATTGAGCAATAATTGGAAGCAAACAAAGCATCAAAGGTTTAGATGTAATCTGGATTCATTACAAACGGCTTAGTAGTATCTGCATTGTCACAACTGCCCAGACTGGGTCTGAAACAGATGGGAATAATCCTAGACGACCTTGTCCTCAACAATCTACCAATGGCAGATGCATCAATGATATTGCAGTAGTGACATATATCAGGGTGCTCTTATCGACTACATTTCGGCATTCAACACCCTCATCCCCTCAAAACTGATCAGCAAACTCCAAGACCTGGGAGTTAAAACTCCACTGTGTAATTGGATCCTGGATTTCCCTACCTCCAGACCACAATCAGTGAGGATTGGTAAAAACTTCTTTCCCCCCACAATCTCCATCAGTACCAGAGCACCACAGGGCTGTACTCTTAGCCCCCTGTTCTATTCACTTCACACCTATAACTGTGTGGCCCGGTACAACAACAATACCATCTATAAATTTGCTGACAATACCATGGTAGTAAGTTGTATAAAATGAGACAATGAGTCAGCATACAGGAGAGAGACTGAAAACTTGGCTAAATGGTGCACCAACAACCACCTCACATTCAATGTCACATGTCACCAAAACCAAGGAGCTAGCAAATTGTGACCTTTAGGAGGGGAAAACCGGAGGTGTACAATTCAGTGATCATTGGAGGGTGGCAGGGGAACAGAAGTGGAGAGTATGAGCACATTTAAATTTCTGGTCACTATCTCAGAGGACCTTTCCTGGATCCAATGAACAAGTGCCATCGTGAAGAAAGCATGTAAGCGCCTCTACTTTCTCAAGAGCTTGTGGAGGTTTGGTATGATATTGAAAACCTTGTGAAAGGTTGTGTGAAAATGTGCTGACAGTCTGGAATGGAGGCACCAATACCTGAGTGGAAAGCCCTGCAAAAGGTAGTGGATCCAGGTAAAACATCATAGGTAAAACTCTCCCTACCGTCGAGAAAATCTACATGGAACGCTACTGTTGAAGAGCAGCATCAATTATCAAGGATCCACACCACCCAGGACACGCTCTGCCCTTACTGTTGCCATCAGGAGAGAAGGATAGGTGCCAGAGATTTGTACCCCCTGGTTCAGGAACAGTTGCTACCCTTCCACCATCAGACTCCTCAACAACAAACTAAGACTGTTAAGGACTCTTTTTACAATACAAAATAGAAACTCTGCCTGGCCCACAGGAAAAGGAATCTCAGGGTTGTAGGTGATGTCATGCATATTTTCTGACAATAATCCAAACTTTGAACTTTAAATCAACTCTGGTTCAATTACAAATGTAGGAGGGCATGCCAGTACAGCAAAAGATGGATATACCAGAAAAATTGAGGATCTTATGTTTGGTGAGCAGTAAAAACTCCATGCAATAGAGATAGCTGGCCTCCAGATAAAAGCTATACTCTCCTATCATGCATTTCACTTGCCTTTATGTTACAGCTACAAAAACTCACAAGCTCAACATTTTCCAGAATGAAGCAATACATTTGATTGGCCCCACTTCAACCCCCCCCAAAACATTAATTCACTTCCCCATCATCACAGCGAGTGCCTTCTACAAAATGCATAGCAGTTGCTGCCTGGATTACCCAAACTTTCAATCTCACCAAGACAGACATTGCAGAAAGTGTATTGAAGTGCCATGACCTGCAGGTTCCTCTTCAAGTTGCTCATCATCAAGATGGAAATTTTTCACTGACCCCTTATCATCTCACACTGTACATCCTCCAACTCCCCACCCAAGTACAACGTGTGAAAGATTGCAGATGTTTGAGAAATTGGAAGCTCACCACTACTAGGACTGCTCAATAAACACTGGGTTTACTAGTGACACCCAGATCTCAAAAATGAAAATCTTAAAAAGGTAATTAAAAACAGATTTTTAAATAGAAAATAAAAATCAATTCCTTTATCACTGTGGCGTTCAACTAAGATATTGAATAACATTGTGTGCGTTTATTCACGAATTTCCAAAGGCTACATTATAGAGCCAGCACCACCAGGCTGAGAAATATTTCCACAGGGAGTGAGAATGCTCAATGTCCAAAGGAACTGCTCACACTAACCATCAATACCCTCATATTTAGAAAGCAATATTTATTTTTTATATTTGTCCTGCGTATGTATTTGATAGACTGCGCGCCCGGTGGGCCAGACTGCGCGCCCGGTGGGCCAGACTGCGCGCCCGGTGGGCCAGACTGCGCGCCCGGTGGGCCAGACTGCGCGCCCGGTGGGCCAGACTGCGCGCCCGGTGGGCCAGACTGCGCGCCCGGTGGGCCAGACTGCGCGCCCGGTGGGCCAGACTGCGCGCCCGGTGGGCCAGACTGCGCGCCCGGTGGGCCAGACTGCGCGCCCGGTGGGCCAGACTGCGCGCCCGGTGGGCCAGACTGCGCGCCCGGTGGGCCAGACTGCGCGCCCGGTGGGCCAGACTGCGCGCCCGGTGGGCCAGACTGCGCGCCCGGTGGGCCAGACTGCGCGCCCGGTGGGCCAGACTGCGCGCCCGGTGGGCCAGACTGCGCGCCCGGTGGGCCAGACTGCGCGCCCGGTGGGCCAGACTGCGCGCCCGGTGGGCCAGACTGCGCGCCCGGTGGGCCAGACTGCGCGCCCGGTGGGCCAGACTGCGCGCCCGGTGGGCCAGACTGCGCGCCCGGTGGGCCAGACTGCGCGCCCGGTGGGCCAGACTGCGCGCCCGGTGGGCCAGACTGCGCGCCCGGTGGGCCAGACTGCGCGCCCGGTGGGCCAGACTGCGCGCCCGGTGGGCCAGACTGCGCGCCCGGTGGGCCAGACTGCGCGCCCGGTGGGCCAGACTGCGCGCCCGGTGGGCCAGACTGCGCGCCCGGTGGGCCAGACTGCGCGCCCGGTGGGCCAGACTGCGCGCCCGGTGGGCCAGACTGCGCGCCCGGTGGGCCAGACTGCGCGCCCGGTGGGCCTGTCTGCGCGCCCGGTGGGCCTGTCTGCGCGCCCGGTGGGCCTGACTGCGCGCCCGGTGGGCCTGACTGCGCGCCCGGTGGGCCTGACTGCGCGCCTGTTAGGCCTGAATGTGTGCCTGCACATTTTGCACAGAGGACCGGAGAATGCTGTTTCGTTGGGTTGTACTTGTGAAAGCAGACTTGATAAATTCCAAGCGAAATATCTGCATCATTAAGGCAAACAATGAATTTCACAAAACATTAACTTTCCACCCATCTGCCCTCATATGACATCGAGGCAACTAATAAATGGAGGAAGCAAATGCAAGGTACAAGCGAGCTTTAAAAAAAAAGCACAACTTACCAAGCCACCTGAGTTGATGGGCCTGTTGTTAGTTCCACTGCCTCATAGTGAAAGCTTCCTGTAGTAGTTGGAGACTCTTCCATGATGACAGAGAAATCGCTGCTCAGACTGGTGGTACTTCCACGGTCTCTATGTGCTAACATAAGCACAAATTAAGTGCAGAATTGATCTAAAGAATGCATCAGAATTGTACTAGCCCACTGTCTGATTCAAGCAGAAATGGTACCTCAACCTTCTGCTCTGAATGCCTGAGCATCCAGTTTTGAACATAGTAATTGGTCACATACATTTACAAACAGAAGAATTCTTAACTCAGTCACATAATCACATTCTTAAGCCTACATACTAAAAGGAGGGTTCTTTTAAAAATTATATCTTTGGAAATCTAAACTTTCTACACATTACATTTGTTTAATTTGGAGACATCTGTTGAAAAGCACCATTGGCTCTTTCCTTAGATTTTAGAGGCATTTTTGTTGGTAGAACTGCTCATTTAAGTAATCATGAATATTGCTGTGTACTGTTGGGAGTTCCAATAACTCAGAGTTGATTCAAGAATATAAAAACACAAATAAAAGCATACTTCTGGAGCATTTCAAGTCTCCAATGAAAAAAGACCTTTCTAATCAGGTTTTCACATTCAACTTGATTTCCAGTGAAGAAAAAAACAATTCCATTAGCTTTTCACGGAAACGCTGAATGAAGGATGCAAAGTATTGGCATATTCACAAATTGTCTTATTCAGGAAGCATTTCATGCACAAAGACTGGTGATAAAGAGACACACTGTCCAATAGGTCATAATTAACCAAGAAATAGGTGAATCACCAATGTGGATTCCTGCATTTACTTCTTCAAATGGAATTCTTCTATTTCAGCAAATGACTATGCAAAATAATCCTATAAGAATATGTGATCATGGTCAGAAAGCCTTGCTTATAGTGATAAAGTTAATGTTTTTTTGATGCCTCTTTATAATAGCAGCAAATCACAAAGCCCTTTCATAGCAGCAAATGGATCCTGTGAGTACAAAACGAGTTATGGATGACTCATTGCACTATTGAATAATTGAAGTTTAAACATACATATTATCAAAGTGGATATATTTGTTAATAGGTATACTGGGTATGGAATTTTCTTGAAAGAGTAAATATAAGCCATGTGAAATCAAATTACATAATGAATCACGTTATTCCCTTTTACAAAAAAATCTGATTGCTGCAGTGATCGCGATTCACGTCCGTTTTATAGATGGTAATTACTTATCCTTGGAATTACCTCATTTTTCTTAAATTAATGCAGCATTATCATTTTAAAATAAAAGTTCCTCTGCAGAATTCATATTCAAAGCTTTTAACTGTGTAGATATTTTTTAAAATGTTAATACCTGGAGCAAAGATTGCATTAAAATTACAACCGAAGTAAATACTAATAGCAATCTGTTTCTTCTTGGAAATAAGTTGATTTGGAGTAAATGTGCTTACCTAATATACAGAGATCATCCACAGGAAACTCAGCTTCTTTGTGTGTATTCTTTCTTCTGGAACAGAAAATGAACAAATACATTCAAATGGAACTGTAATTTCTTTATAGACAAATGATGTATGAAAATCAAGCAGGATCTGTTTTAAGTCTTTAATGAGATATACGTACATAATTTTAATCTAATTTTAAAACCACTTTCAGAATTGAACGTTGAAGAGGATTAAAGGGAAGGAATAAAACAAATAGTTGGGGCAAATCAAAGACTGCACTGATGTGGAAAAAGATTGTTGTCTGGGCACCATCCAACCAGATTCTGGATTTCTATCTGATACACTGACTCATCATTCCCTGTTCTTTGGCCAACAATGGAGACAACATAGCAAATCTATAACTGTTTCTGAGTCAAACATCACTGTGCAATTGAATGCGTAGAGATAGAGCAGGGGACCATGACTCTGCACAACATCCTATAAAATTTAAAAAGCGTAAGTGAGTTTGTTTACAGTTTTTTGTTTGCTTACATGTTTTACACTGTGTAGTTTTTTTTTATTAATTACCAATTAGTGGTAATTCTGCCGCGCCCACAGGAAAAATGAATCTCAGGATTGTATGTGATATCACGTATGTACTCTGACAATAAATCTGAAACCTGAGAAATTACAGTCATAAGAAAAAAAATTGGCTCACTAGAAGTGAAATCAATGAAAGATGAACTCTTGTAGATAAAGAATAATTGAATGTAAGAGGTAAACTCATAAACTGCTGCAAAAAAATATATAAACAATCCTCCTGGCTTTGACACCTCATTTCAGTACTCCGTTCAAAGCCTTTCATAAACGAGTGGAATTCAAGGGGTCACCATAAAAATAGGGAATTTCTCTCCTGGGCATAGAAAAAGAGTATGTAACTGCATTAATGATACAGTTATCTCATCTTGTCATGCTTAGGCGTACGTTACTTTGTTCACTTGGATTTCTAATACTTGCTGGGAGCACCTGGTCTGACCTCATAAGAGATGGCATATGGCTCCCATCTTTGTTCATTGCAGCCATCATTGGGGTCTGAGATCTGGTTCCATGACAAGACGAGATAGCTGCACATGGTAGGCTAAAGAGACTGATCCATTGTAGCCCAGTGGTTAAGACTGACAGGTAGAATTCTGGACCATTCATTAAAAATAGATCCTAACATGGCAGCTGGAATTCTAAATTTAAATTCAAATAATGAAATGCTCTGAACATGGTACACGTGGTTCTGCCTAAAGCCCCATCTGGTCATTGATGTTTTTCTGGGAAAGGAACCAGTCAAGTGTGACTCCAAGTTCACCAATATGGTTAACTTTTAACTAACCCCTTAATTCAGGGGCAATAAACATTGTATTTGCCATTGACATCCACATCACTTAATACAATAAATTAAATGCAGAGAGCTTGACAAATCAGTACTAAAATAGATTTAGAAAAGTGTAGCAGATACACTACCATGAATTATTGTTAAATATTAACTATACATTCTTTTGAAAAGAACAAATATATGTTTTGAAAAATACTTAAAGATGTGATGACTGTGCTGTGTTTGTGGTAAAGTGAGATCAAACTAACCTCACTGAACTGGATATTTCTATGTATTAAGATTCTATGGACAGCTCTGCTCCAGTTGTTACAGAATTATGTTATTATTAATCTTTACATTATATATTATTTTGAGTAAAGACTGTGGGTTTGGAAACAGGGGAAAGACAGAGAACGCCATTTTGAAGAGGTGCTGCGTCACCTACGTCTAGCTGTAAACAGCTAAAAAACTAAAGCTGATTGTTCCATTGAAATATTGAAAACAATGGACGTATGCTAAGAGAAATACCTGTGTAAATGGAAAGCCATTTGCTTCATAAGTGGTTTCTTAAGAAACAAAACTTCAGAGTCAGTAGAGATGTCGTCATGTGATTACGACACTTCAAGAAAGCATCTTTAATATAATGAACCCGTTTCATCTGAAGTCAGAAATGCAGTAACATTCTGTGAGAAAGGACTGCTATTGTGTTCTCCTTGTCAAGAGAGGAACACAGGATCAGAGGTTTCAGAAAAGATAGCCACTTCAACTGTCTTTTTTTTGTTGAGAGAGCAATACTAATGTGACCACTGTAATAGTCAAAACCTTTGCCTGGGTTTATGAAATCATCATGGAAATCACAAGTTCCATAACCTTCACCCAAGAAAGAGGAATTGTAGAAAAAAAATCATTTATATAGAAACATTTCTCTGAAAGCAACTCTACAGGAATTTGTGAGTTTTGAGAAGTCTGATGACTTGGTGCCTCATCGATTCCATAATTACTTTTCAACAACAGTTTAAAGATCGAGTTTCAGCACAAAAGATTTACACTTAACTTTAAAACAGGGTTAAGTAAGATTTTATATTATTAATAGTTATTAATAAAAATTATTGTTTTGATGATACCATGGTCTTGGTGAATTTCTATTGCTGCTGGTCTATGATGTAACACAGTGTACAAATTGCAGAACAGAATCAAACAACTTGAGAGCCACTGCATATATGGGATGCACAATGAAGAGTTATACATACAGTTGAAATCACAATCACAACTGATCATTCTCCTACTCCCTAGGTTTTCTCAAAGTGTGACAAAAGGGACAGGTAAGGAGACAGAAGATTATTCTTCTTTTGGAGAGAGTTAGAGTTAACACAAAATTAACAATGAGAAAAAAATGCAGGTGGTGAGACGTGCTGTATATCATGAACACTCCAAATTAAGAAAGATGAAGCTCACTGCAAAATTGTGAAAGGCAATTCCAGGTGATTTATGATAGATACCTGATGCAAGAATCTAGAGAATAGCAGGAATTGAGTAGTACAGAAAACAGAAGAAAAAAGGGAGATTCAAAACTCAAAAAAAAAACTAATGATTTACAAACAGCATTTTTCCACTTGAAGTTGGAAGCTGGCTACAGTGTCCACACTGTACCATAATATTTCAAATGAAACATCTGATTTATTAGAGCAACGAGAAGGTCGAGGACTCAGCACGTCAAGTAGCATCCATGGAGAGAAACAGACAGTCTGCCAAAAAAACAAGCACCATGCAGAAGTTTTGGACAGGAGTCTTTTTGAGTCTGCTTGATTTGGTTCTCTTGAGATTCAACCATCTGTAGCACTTGTGTTCCTGATATTAGAGCTTTGTTTTGAATTTTGGAGCCCAGCAGCTTAAGATTTACACCTGAGACACTAGCAGAGAGCACTCCTCTACTGAAGAGGTTTACATATCAATAGAAGTCTGCAGTGCACAGCCAATATTACATTATTAAATATTCATCTCTAATTTCCACAATGCATTCAATGAGCATTGATCTCACTAGGCTTTCTCACCTCCCCGCCCTATTTATTGTGGTTTCATTTTTGAGCAACTTTTTTGCTGAGATCTGTTATCTGTAACGAAAACACAGAAATGCTGGAGGAACTCAGCTGGCCTTGGAGCATCTATAGGAGGTGAAGATGCACAAGATATGGGAGCAGAAGTAGGCCCATTGAGTCTGCTCTGCCATTCTAATCAGGAGTAGATCCATCCTCCCACTCAGCCTCACTCTGCATAAACCTTGATGCCCAAACTATTCAAATACCTGTCAATCTCTGCCTTAAATACCCCCAACGACCGTGCTTCTACAGGTGCTCATGGCAATAAGTTCTACAAATTCAGGACCCACTGAATAATTTTTTTTCCCTGCATCTGTTTTAAATTGATACCCTTTTATCCTGAAATTATGCCCTTTTGTCTTCGACTCCCCGTAGGAAACATCTTTGCCGTATCTACTCTATCCAGGCCTTTTAGCATTCAAAATGCCTCTATGATGACCCCCTCATCCTTCTATACTTCAACAAGTACAGTACAGTCCAAGACCAGACAATTGCTCCTCATATGCTAACCCTTTCATTCCTGGTATCATTCTTGTAAATCTTCTGAACCCTCTCCAAAACCAGCAAGTCTTTTCTCAAACAAGGTTCTGACAACCCAACTCCAAGTAAGGTCTCGACAATTTCAAATCTAATCTACCACCTCTCCTTGAATACCTAGCGTATGAATCTTCTGGGACCTTGTCAAAGGCTTTACTAACGCCCTTGTAGACAATGTCCACAGCCTTCATCCACCTTCCTGGTAACCTCCTCAAAACCCTCCACAAGATTTGTTAAAAACAACCTATCATTCACAAAGCCACGATGACTATCCTTAACCAGCCCATGATGTCCAAATACCTATATATCCTGTCTCTTAGAACTCCTTCCAATAATTTACCAACTACTGATGTCAGGCTCACCCTACCTATAATTACCTAGTTTATTTTTGGAGCCTTTTTTAAAAAACGGGACAACATGAGCTACCCTCCAATCCTCTGGCATCTCACCCACCGCTAAGGATATTTTGAATATCAGCCAAGGACCCTGAAATTTTTATAATAATCTCCCTCAAGGTCTGAAGGAACATCACTGGCCCAGGTGATTTATCTATCTTTATTCGCTGTAAAGCAGCAAGCACCTCTTCCTCAATCTCTATCTGCTCCATGACTCTTCTGTTTGCCTCTCTTCTTTCCTTATCCACTATGCCAGTTTCCAGAGTAAATACTGATGCCAAAAAAAAAACAATTTAAGATCTCCCCCCACCCCAATTTCTTGGGGCTCCACATATAGTTGACCACTCTGATCCTCTACGGGACCAATTTTGTCCCTTACTATCCTTTTACTTTTAATATACCAGCCTGAGTCCAGTCTCTCCAATGTAGAGGAGACCACTTGATGCAAATGACACCTGCAGATTCACAAGCAAAAAAGCATTGCTTCACTTGGAAGGATTGTTTTGGGTCTGAATAGGGGTGAGGAAGGAGGTGTGCGAGCAAGTGTAGCATCTCCTGCAGTCACAGGGGCAGGTATATTTTCACTAAAATCACATCGTCTGCAGACTTTTCTGTTTCACTGTTATTTGTAATATTCATGTACAACTGCTGCACTGGAAGTTAACTCCTAATCCCTGATACCCATCATTAGTTTCAAAAATGTTTAAATTTTATACAATTACTTCTAATAATACACTGCCCTTGGCTGTGTCATGGTCACGTACTTACCTTCGTCAAGAGGAGGAGAGTGAGTGTGTCAGGATCACCTGTGTGGCAGTGAGCCACTGAGGTCATCAGAGTTTAGCTGGGTGGTGTTAGGGGAGTTGAAGAATGCAATGTGGCGTCTAGTGAATAATAAAAAATATATTTCATGATGTGCTGAAAGAATTCCTTCGTTGACCTGGTTGGAATCGTGGTGGTCAAGGACGTGGTAGAGGCGATGGATGGCGTATTTGTTAGAAGCATCGGAGATTTGATGCTGCTGCCTGGTCCTGTCGGCCACCTTGCAACTTCTACAAATGGCAGCCGGGAAACAACCAGGCCTTGCAGCAGAGGCAACTGTGGCCCATGGGCATGCCAGCCGCCATCTTTTCCTCAAAGGTCTCTCGGGGTGTTCAATTTCTTATCAATTCCAGTGGTTCCTCCAGCCACGGAAGAATGCAGACACCCAAATATGTCATGTGTTTTTTCAGCCACAAATGATTCTCATGTTCAAACATATGGCTAGAGGTCACTCGCATTGGATTTCTATCTCAAGAAACATTTTAGGAGCAAATTTTCTTGTCATATTTTTCTTTGTTGGTGGATTTGAGGAGAAAAAAAAAAGTCCCTGCGTCGTGGACCAGAGCTTGATTGCAAGTGAGCTGCAGCTGTCGCTCCTCCAATGTTGTTAGCTCTCTTCAACCTGGCTCCTGCCCTTTCCGGGGCTTGCACAAGTGTTTCCCTCGCCTAGTGACCCCGTTGTATCGTCATAAAGATATTAAACAAACAGTAACCCACCACATAGACTCAAAGTCCTCCAGTGGTAGTAGCATGGGCTCGTAGATTACCCCTGGACAGTCTTAAAAATCCACATGCAAGAATTGGACATAGTCCGCGGATCTGACAGCTGCTGGGCTTCACCACTGGATACAGTTCCAAAATACATCACCTGGGGATTGACGACCTTGTGGTGATTATCATGCCCTGAACAATTCCAACGTGCCTGACCGATACAACATCCCCAATTTACAAGACTTTTCAGCAAACCTCCACGGCAAACATGTATTTGCAAAAATAAATCTAGCATGTGCTTACTATCAGATTCCAGTTGATATCGTGAAGATAGCAGTAATTATTCCTTTCGGCATGTTTGAGTTTGTGCGAAAGCCATTCGGTCTACGGAATGCAGCTCAGACATTCCGGCGGTTTATGGACCATGTACTTGCGGCCTCGATTTTGTGTTTGTTTACATCGACGATATTCTAGTCACGAGTGTGGATGAAGTGGAGCACAAGCGCCACTTTATCTCATTGTTTCAGAGGCTTCATGAGTTTGGCACTGAGATCAATTCCAGTAAATGCATTTTTGGCACTGCTGATCTTATATTTGTAGGGCATAAAGTTAGGCAACATGGTATTTTACCCAAGGAATTGAAAGTGTGAGATTCGAGAAATTCCAGTTCCAACATTTTTTGGGCATGATGAATTTTTATCACCAATTCCTGTAAATATTTCAACATCTTTATTATCCCTTAATGAACTATTAAAAGGATCCGATCAGTCTGTGTCCAAAAGACCATCAACTTTTGGAGATGATGCTGTGCTTGCTTTCAACAATGTAAAGACTACACTTGCAAATGCCATGATGCTTGTATATCAAAAGCCCAATGCTCTACTCTCTTACCGCACATGCATCTGTCAGTGGAATAATGAATCCGCAGGTCATTGGAACCTCTGACATTTTTTTCAGCCAAGCTGCCACTGGCTCAGGCAAAGTATACCATGTTTGGTTGAGAACTGATAGCCATCTATCTTGCAATGAAACAGTTCCACTTTTTATTGGAAGATCGTTCTTTCACTATTTATACAGACCACCTGTCTCTTATGCATACTCTGAGTACAAGCACACATCTCTACTTGCCCAGGGAGATTCGGCACTTGGACTTCATCGAATAATTTTCATCAGACATATAGCACATCTGAGGAAAAGCGAATGCCGTGGCCAACGTCCTGTCAAGGCGACACTGTCGCCTTACATTCAACTACTGCCATCAATTTCACTGCCACACCAATCCCGATCTAATACGGATCAACTCTGATGTCCATCTTCAAGATGTGACCCTGGATGAATCAGGTGAAAAGTTAGTTTGCGATTTTGACACAGCCGACGGCTATGAGATGGGAGATTTTTGAGTCTCTTCACAATCTATTGCATCCTGGTAGAAAAGCATCAAACTAGTTACGGAACATTTTACCGGTTTCATGTTAAACAGGATGTTGGATAATGGGCAAGGACCTGCTTGCTGTGTCAATGCTCTAAAGTCTCCAGACACAAAATCCAAGCTGGGGGATTTTGTTGCTCTGAATTCCATTTCCAGCACGTGCACCGAGACATGGTAGGCCCACTTCCGCCATCTCAGGGATACACTTATCTGCTCACGTGTGAAGACTAGTCTACCAGGTGGCAGGAGTCTGTTCCTATCATTGACATCTCTGTGGAGACCGACCCTAGGGCTTTTGTGGATCATTGGATTCCATCTTTTGGTGTTCCAGTCACTATTGCAACATATCGAGGGTCTCAAGTCAGCGCTGTTCCGAGCTCTCAGTGATCTTCTGGACACTACCCGTACCTGCGCTACGGCTTACCGTCCACAGGCCAAAGGCCTCATTGAGCTCTTCCATCGACAACTAAAGGCAGGTGGTGATGCATCTACGTGGAGAGAACATTTGCCCATAGTCCTCCTTGGAATATGTACATCTTGGATGTTCAGCGGCAGAGCTAGTATCTGGCATTACGTTAACCTTGCCAGGTGAGTTTGTGTCTCTGAGACAAGTACAACCCTCTGTGATCTGGCTAGTTATGTTGATCGTCTTTGGGAAAACATAAGATTCCTCCAACCTACTCCTACGCAGCTGGAGTCACCTGCAGTACTTGTGCTGGATGCTTTACAACACTGTACTCGAGTGTTTGTTCGCAACGATGTTTTTAGCAAACCACTTCAGCCCGTTTATGATAGTCCTTTTCAGGTCGTATGATGCCAGTCGAAGACTTCTGTGATCAACAGGAATGAAAAAGCTGACACTGTTTCCATTGATAGGTTGAAGCTGGCGTATATTGGCTGGCCACTTTCTGCCATTCGGAGAACCAGTCGCATCCTTGCCAGTCGGACTGTGCATCGCCTGTCTTGCACTATTGTACAAGGTCTAGCCAAACTGTCAGCTCTCTGGACTGTTACATAGCAGGACAATTCCAATCAGTCACCTCGTTGCATGGCTCAGAGGCTAGGGGTGGGGGGCTGTCGTGTTCAAGTATTTACCTTTGTCAGGAGGAGGAGGGTGTCAGCAGTGAGCCAATGAGAAAGTCAGAGGAGTTTAGCTGGGTGGTGTTTGGGGAGTTGAAGAATGCAATGTGAAGTCTAGTGAATAATACAAAGAAAGTCGACTTCATGCTGTGCTGAAAGAAACCAGTGAGTGTATTCTTCATTTCTTTGTAAGCTGTGGTAAATCAGTGCCATTACAGCTGTCCGACAACACATTAGATTGCAAGCAGTTTCTTGCTTGAAGTGAAGTGCTCTTTTCACATAAGCAAATATGCTGATTAACAATCAACAATTTGCTCCTTCTAGCACTACAAACCTTGCAAAGATAGAAGAGATAACAAATAGTCAGTGTCAAGAAAGAAAACTGAAAATTTGCCATATGACATTTAAAGGCAGACAGAATAACAATGCTTTTAGGAAATTATGATAAGGCAGCAATTCCATGAAAATTCTTTACAATGCTGCCAAAAAATAACACTCAGCATGGGGTCTGAGATAATTTCACATTTTAGTAAAGGTAAGGAGAATGAGACTGAGATAGTGATAAATGTTAAGCGAGCACGTTACTGTAGATAAAATAAAAAAATAAAAACAGCCTCTTTATCTGTCAGGAGACATTATTTTGGAGAAAAAGGAAATACAAAAAAATCAATCATGTTTTGTCTTCTTGGAAGGTGCACAGTATCAGCTACAAATAGTGGAAAACCACAGGGCTGGGATGAATGATGAGCTTGAGGAAATTAGCATTAGTAGAACATTAATGTTGCTGAAATTAAAAGGGACAAAGTATGACCAATCTGCAGGACGAGTGTCCAGTTTAGGATATTGAACGTCGCAGCTAAGGAGGCAGTGTAAGTGCTGGTTGTCACCTTCCAAAATTTCTAAAATCTGGTACAGATCGGTAACCCCACTGTTTCAGGAGACAGAGCAAACAGACTTGATAGCCTGATTTGTTGCAATAAGGAAGTGGCAATAGGGCATTTAAAAAATAATGAGTTTCCAGTAGTGGGCAAGCCCAGGACTAATGCACTGAGCCTCAGAATAAAAGGACACTCTTTTAAAACTGAGATGAGGAGAAATTTCTCTAGATGCTGGTGGATCAGTGTAATTCATTGCCACAGACTGCTATGGAGGCCAAGTCATTGACTAGTGGAGGCTGCTAGATTCTTGATTAATAAGGGCAAAGGTTATGGGGAGGTGGAAAATGGGAATGGAAGAATGCATCAGCCACGATTTAAATGATGGGGCTGACAATATTGATATATAGATGCGAGCAGCATCAATACTCGTTTATGAAATAAAAGAAAAAATCATATTTTATAGAGATGAAGGTTATAATCAGCAGATTCAATTTGAGTGAACTGACTGATATCACGTACCTTGAAGAGCAGCTCAGGCCCAAATTAGCAGTTATATTTTGATTTTAGTTTAGACTGACAGCACAATAACAGGTCCTTTAACCCCACGAGCCTGTGCTGCCAAATTATACCCAAATGAGAACCCCCAAGACATTTTGAAACGTGGGAGGAAACCAGAGCCCCTGGACGAAACCCATGCAGGCACAGGGAGAATGTACCTTTCAGACAGTGCAGGATTTGAACTCCAGTCCCGATCACTGGCCCTGTAACCCCTACACTAACCATACCGCTGTATCTTTACCTCCATGGACACTGCAAGATCTTGAGTTCCTCCATTTTTGTGCTTTGACTATAATCACAGTATCTGCAGACTGTGTTTCACCTTGTGTATCTGGGCCTCTTAAGGTGCTACATGAAAGTTAATTGAACAAAACTAGAGCACACAATACAGGAGTGAAAGCAAAGCAGGACCAGGCGGGTTATTTTGTGTTGGGAGATTGTGGCCAGTGAGATGCAGCAGCTATCCCTGATCTAAACAAATTATTTTTGACCAAGCAAAGTATTCAAATTTCTACTGTGGGCTTGAGGGGAAAATGCCAAGGGATTTTGAAGGACATGGGCAAGTTGAATGGATACCACAAGTACAAGAAATTATGAGGGGTATAGACGGGCTTTTTACACTGAAGTTGGGTGAGAGAAGAAACAAAGGGCATGGATATAGATGACACTTTCCATGTTCTATTATTTTCCAATTTCAAGACGTGTCATCTTCAAAGATACACAAGGACGATATTCCGAATTACTATCTTATCACTCCAATAGACCAAACTTGGTGGATGCAGTTTTATGAAGCTTTAATAAACGGATAAACATTTTGCATAACTCTTCATCAGGATTTTCATAATGATGGATAAACAAAGCATTCAGCTATATTAAAAAAAAATACAAAACGATAATAAGAAATGATTAAGACACTTTCAAAGAAAAGTATTTCGAGCTCACGTATCTGTCATGGTTCTTTGAAGAATAAGAAAGCAAGCTCTGAGTCTGCGTGGATATTATGACATATGACCTCATAATAACTATGGTAACACTACAAACAATACTTATCCTTAAATGGATAGTCATAAAATTACTAAGCCAAAACATAAGGTTTGAACCTTTCAAATGAATTCATGGCGAGTCCCTCCACAGTTAAAATCCTTGGTTCATCAATTCAGAATTTACACTGCAAAACAGTTAAGCTGCTCTATTGAGAAATAACACATTTTGCTCTATAAAAGAAAGCAGTTCTGAACCTTCTGTCACTATAGTTTGTGTGTTACTTACCCTCTGGACCCGTCCTCCAACAAAGATCAAGCAAGAAAAAATCCCTTACCTTGGCCTTTTTGCTGCAGAGAACTCCTCTGAGGTGATATGCTTCAAGAAATTGAAGCAAAAGAAAAATATCTAGGAGGGAAAAAAAAGTGCCTGTTATTCAAATTTAAAGTTGAAAGGACTTTTCATAATTCTATTATTAACGTGTCCCAATGTAAATATACAAAATTAGAATGGTATCATAGACTCATTTAAACTATTGCAAAACCAACAAAGTTTGCTTTAGTATTTGAAACAAGCAATCCTGTTCTATATTCCAGCTTTGTTTTATTTCGGACTTCTAACATTTCTCTATTTTCAGATATATTTTTCCTTTGCATACTGCAATCCGACTGAACAGTACAACAGCACCATCCACTGGTTACAACGGCTTTTGCAGAACAGGATTCTTTCGAAAACAAAATCAATGCACATTTCTTCCTGTCCAAGGAGATCAAAATTGCAAATTTAATAATCTCAGTCTTTTGCTTCAATGGGATTCTTCCTGGCATTGGACTGCAGTGGGTTTGGTCATGCTTACGTTTAGTCAACTAAGAACTTCAAGTTATCCACCACTCAGCATATCTCCAAGTTTTAAACATGTTGTTTGTGCATGTTCCAAGAGAACCTGGAGATCAGAGACCGTAGTAGAGTCCAATGGTAGAGCATTGATGAGCTGAAGAGGTGTATGGCATAAGTATCTGGCTCCTTTACTTGTTTGGGGGCTTGGACCCTGTCGATGCGAATAAGTAGCTATCGCATATTTTGACAGACAAGTCGACCAGCGTACAAGGTGACCCCCATTTTTCAGCATAATTTAAAGGTATATCCAGCGTACAAGTCAAACCCCATTTTCTGGGCTGTCCAGGCCTCCCAGGGACAACCCATTTAAAAAAAAAACGCCCCAATCGCAAGTAACAAAGCTGTAAGGTAGGAGCAGTTATGGTGGCGCCCAGCAGTGGGGAGGTGTCAGGGAGCAGCAGCGCCGATGGCGGGGAGGTGCTTCCAGCATCGACTTGTATGCTGAATTGACATCCACCTGAGTTTTTTTTCAGTGAATTTAAGGTCTCAAAAGTATATCCAGCTTACAAGTCGACCCCCCATTTTGGTGAAATCTTCTCAGGTTTTCATGACTCACTTATTCGCTGAAATATACTGCAGTTTAATTTGCTTTATTTTCACATTTGTAATTATTTTTACTGGTACTTAGGGTCATTTTCTAATTACTTTTTAAAAAATTGTTGCAAGGTGGTTACATGAATGTTTGCACTTTGATGCTGCCACAAAACACCGAATCTCGTCACAATAAATTCTGATTCTACATTTTAAATTTTTTTTACCCTGCTCAATCTATCCCCCACACACCGCCCCTTCCCCCCCCCCCCCCCCCACCCACACACAATTTAAATCCATTGAGATTGTTTCTGATCAGAAGGTTAAAAACTTATAATAATTCTAAGTGCTCAACAGCAACAGCTGATAAGTTTTCCAGGGATGGGGACTTTATATCCCCAACCTAGATCTGCTCACTATACAGATCCCACTTGGATACGATGGGATAGAATACGGAAAAGATTAATGGGAGCAGGAAGCAAATTGAAACAGCAGGCCATTCAAAAGCAAGACATCAGTTTTATTGCTGACCTAAATTTTAACAAGGCCTGACATATCATAATTCTTCCATAATGCAAATTGGATTAACAAACTGTCAGCTTTTCCTTAATCAGAAAGAGTCTTTACGATAAATAGAATAATAGTTCAAGCTAATCTTATTATAACAAATATCCATCCATAGAGCCAATTTTTCAAAGTATATATTTTTAGTTTTTAAACTTACCTCCTCCCCTTTGCTGAGTCTGTCAGATAACATGTGTCTGCAAATACATACAAAAACATGCAATATCACTCATTTCATACAAAGACATTTCCACAAGCCTGTTAACATTTACTCCTTTAGACTGTTATATTTTAAACGGTCAATATTCCAATTTTGTTATTTAAAATTAAAAACACCTCCCCAATCCAATGAGAAGATTATGCCTTGGAGGTGCAAAGCCCATCTTTTGCAATTCGATGTGCACATACTAACTTTTAAACCAAACAGTGCTTTGACTGAAGATCAATTTTTAAGGTGCCTCTTCTGTTTCCTCCCCCCCCCCCCCCATGTGGCACTTCTTCACCTTCATCCTAAATACTTCTTCTCACTTTTTGCCCATTTGTTTGAGGAGAACGTCTCAAAAGGGCAGCACAGTTGGCGTAGCGGTTAATACAATGCTGTTACAGCGCCAGCAATCGGGACTGAGGTTCGAATCCTGCACTGTCTGTAAGGAGTCGTACGTTCTTCCAGTGTCTGCATGGGTTTCCTCCCACTGTTCAAAAACGTACTGGGGTTGCAATTAATTGGGTATAATTGGATGGCATGGGCTTGTGGGCTGAAATGGCCCGTTACTGTGGTGCATGTCTAAGAGTTAAAGGATTCTTAAAAGGACATATTTGGGAGGGGTGGAGCAGAAGAGAGCAAAAAAAAACATGATGACACTGATCAAAAAATCCTAATTCAGAATATGGACAAAGGAGGCTATTTGGCCCTTTGCGTCTACTCCAACATTCAGCAAGATCAAACTGATCCTTTCTCTGGCACTTCTTTTCTCGAGTGATTCAACATCCTTCAAGTCCACAGATATCCAGAAATCTGTTTACCTCTGATCGTATTCATATTTCATTAAGATATGAAACAAGGCCATTTGGCCTTAATCTAAGCCAGTTCTCAGTTCCATCAATGCTATTTGCTCAGTTAATTCCCTGTAACTTATTCTGTCACCCAACAGCTACTTACAATAGCAGTAATTTTACAGTAGCCAATCCATCTGACATACAATGCATATTGGGTTGGGAAAGGAAAGTGGAGCATCTGGGGAAACCCCTCCAGTAACCTGGATAATGTGCAAAGTCCACGCTAAAAACACTAAGTTTCATGGACTGGAGCTGCTTAATGTCACCATGCCTTCAGTCTTGAATACAAACCAAGCTCAAGCTGTCCTGGGTAGAGAATTCCAGTTAGTGTAGTAGTTAGTGCAACGCTATTACAGGGCCAGCGACTGGGTTCAGATTAAGCACTCTTAAGAAGTTCTCCCAGGACCTGTATGGGTTTCCTCTAGGTGCTCATTTCCTCCCACTCTTCAAAATGTTCGGGAGTTGTAGGTTAATCATGGGGGGACTTTAACATGCGCATAGATTGGGTGAATTAGGTTGGTTAAGGCAACTGCAGGAGGACTTCATAGAATGCATATCTGATGACTTTCTTGACCAGCAATAACCAAACTTGCAAGGGAACAGAGAAGGCTGCAGATGCTAGAATAAATAAAACACAGCAGGGCAGACAGCATCCAGTAGAAGCAGTAAGTCAACATTTCAGGTCAGGACCCTTCATCAAGACTGGTGAAAGAAAGGAATGTTCAGAGATTTGAAAAAAGGGGATGAGAGAGGGGGAGACTAGTGATTGGCTACAGGGAGAGAATGGGGGGGGGGGGGAGAGATCTATGATAGGCTGAAGAGAGAGAAGAATAAAAGGAAGGAATGCATGGAGTGTCTAGGATGAATGGAGGGGGAAGGGAGGTTAGGCAGTATATGGAGAATAGGTAAGGAGAAATTGTGAGGGGAAAAGAAGGGGAGAGGGAGGATGGAATGAGATGGGGGAATAAAGAAAGGGGATGGAGGGTTAAAGGAAGTTGGAGAAATCAATGATCATGCCATCTGGTTGGAGGCTACATAGATGGAATACAAGGTGTTGTTCCTCCTACCTCATCTCGACAGAACAGGCGGTTATGGATGGACATATCAGTCTGGGAATGTGATGTAAAACTGGGAGATCCCACTTCCTAAGGCGGACAGAGCATGGGTGCTCATGAAATGGTCTCCCAGTCTGCATCGAGTCTCGCCAATGTACAAAAGGCCACACCAGAAACAACCGGATGCAGCTTACCAACCCAGCAGACTCACGGGTGAAGGGTCATCTCACCGAGAAGGACTGTCTGGGGTCCCGAATGGTGGTGAGGGAGGTGTAGCACTTGTTCCGCTTACAAAGGTAAGTGCCAGGAGGGAAATCGGTAGGAGACGATGAGGGGGATGAACGGACAAGGGAGTTGCGAAGGAAGCGGTCTCTGCAGAAAGCAGAAAGTGGTGGGGAGGGAAAGATGTCCTTGGTGGTGGGATCTCGCTGGAGATCGCGGAAGTTGCAGAGAATTATATATTGGACGTGGAGTCAGGTGGGGTAGTAGGTGAGGGAACTCTATCCCTAGTCAGGTGGAGGAGGATGGAGTGAGAGCAGATGTGTGTGAAATATAGATGAATATGAGGGGAGAGTTGATAGTGGAGGAATGTGCTATCTTGGATCTGGTCCTGTGCAATGAGACAAATAAAATTAGTGATCTTGTAGTTAGGGAACCTCAAATTTATCAAACAAATGGAGGGTGCAAGAGTTCAATCTAAAATAAGTTTGTTACACTAAACAAGGGTAACTACAAAGGGATGAGGGAGGAGTAAGCCAAATGGAGGGATGGTTGAGGAACAGTAGAGGACTTTCAAAAGAGATTTTTCACAGTGCTCAACAAAAGTATATTCCAGTTAAAAACAAGAACAGCAAGGGCAGGGACAGCAGTCTTGGATAATTAAGGAAATAAAGGAAGGTATCAAACTAAAAGCCCATGGATACAAAGTCACCAAGAGCAGAGGGAAACCAGATGACTGGGAAACCTTTAGGAAACAATGAAGAACCATGAAGCAAGTAATAAAGTAAGGGAAGACAGACTTAGAGAAAAGATTAGCAAAAATATAAAAATGGACAGTAAAAGCTTTTATAAATGTCTAAAGCAGGGGTGTCAAACTCAAATTCACGGAGGGCCAAAATTAAAAACTTGGACTAAGTCGAGGGCCGAACTAAATATTTATTCCAAATTTTCAACAACATCTGCATGTTTTCTCTTCTTTCAACATATGTAATGTTAAACTTTTTCTTATTAAAATAAATGTTTAATAATAGTTTTGGATAAACTCTTTCCAGAAGCATTAAGAAATGAGAATAAAATATTCAATAAATAATATTTCTCTATAGAGGATTTGTCAAATGTTGCTAGTGTGCTGTCGAATAGTAAAATCTGAGGGCTATTGAGAATGTGGGAGAATAACATGATTCCTGAAACAATCAAATGGGTGATTGATTGTGGGCATGAACTCTAGCAGGGTTATTTGCCATGCCCTTTTTCCATTGGTGCAGATATCCTTTGATTTACACACTTTTCAAGTTTTATGCCTAATGAGCTTGTATCCAGGTGCAGGACCATTTTTAACCAGGAATATATTTATCACTGTGACATGAAACTATTGGAAGATCGTTTTATCCTGAGATTAAAGTTCATAATCCTTACTCAGGCCTGTGTGCGGGATGGCGGGGTTTGCGGGCGATCGGGTTGGATAACGAGTGCGGGGGCATCGGCTCTCGCTGCAGGGCGGCATTTCGGCGGATCAGCGGCCCCGTCACCGTGAGTCGCGGGTCGGCCTGCGGCAGGGAGGGGGAGTGGGCAACGGTCCTGGCGAGGTCAGGCCCCCCCTGAGTTTCTGCCGGACCCCCCCTTGACCTGCTGAGTTTCTGCCGGACCCCCCTTGACCTGCTGAGTTTCTGCCGGACCCCCCTTGACCTGCTGAGTTTCTGCCGGACCCCCCTTGACCTGCTGAGTTTCTCCCGGACCTCCCTTGACCTGCTGAGTTTCTCCCGGACCCACCTTGACCTGCTGAGTTTCTCCCGGACCCCCTCCCCTTGACCTGCTGAGTTTCTCCCAGACCACTCCCCCTTGACCTGCTGAGTTTCTCTTGGACCCCACTTTGACCTGCTGAGTTTCTCCCGGATCCCCCTTTGACCTGCTGAGTTTCTCCCGGACCCCCTTTGACCTGCTGAGTTTCTCCCTTCTGGTGTTTTTACGAGAACCACAGACTTTCGCTCATACATTGATGAGGGGGATCAAGGGCCAAACATTGTCAGGTACCTCTCTGCTGGATAAAGAATACGATTTAACCCGCTGAGTTTCTCCAGTGTTGGGTTTTCACGAGGTAGAGTCAAAGGGCCGAAGGGCCTGTTTCTGATCTGTAATGTTCTACGGACCCTGCTCTTTCCGTGCCGGTGTCCCAGGACCTTTCCAGGGCAGTCTCCGCGCTCAGGACCGCGCTGGGATCCCGGTCAGCGGTGGAGGAGCAGGTGAGCGCGGCTAATCCCGATCCAGCCCATGCCACTCCCGAGATTGGCAGGGGGTTCCACCCTACCTGCCCGGCCAGCTTCGCTCTCCACGTGTACTCCGGGCACCCGCCGCTGGTCCGGTGGGAAGGCGCAGGGCGGCCGGCGCCCCCATCGCCTGGCGGGGAGCCCCAATCTTCCCTCCGGCATCCCGACTCCATCTGCAGCTCCAAGAAACGCTGTGCCACTGGGGTTCCGGGTGCTGGGAAGCGGCCTTGGCTTCCCCTGACACCGGCCAGGCCGCGCTGCGGTGGGGGGGTGGGCGGGGGGACACGACAGCGTGTTTATAAAACCACCCACCACTACTTTTCAAGGACCAGGATTTTTCTCTCTCTCTCTCTCTCTCTCTTACCCTGGGACACAGCGGTTACTGTGCATGCGCTATACTGGAGCGGCGGCCAGCGGACCACCTCTAATACATTTTTGATATGATCTTGCGGGCCAAATATAATTATATAGCGGGCCAGAGTTTGACATGTGTGGTCTAAAGCATAAAAGGGAGGCTAAAGTGAAGGGTGGGCCCTTGGAAGAGGAGAAATGGCTGAGGCTTTGAATGACTATTTGGTGTCAGTCTTCGTGGTTGATCATACGTCAAACATGCCAAAGACAGAAGTTATGGATGTGACTGGAGGTGAGGACCTGGATATCTCTAGAGGTAGTACTCAGAAAACTTGAGGGTGTGAAGATAGATAAATCCCCTGGTCCTGATGAAATGCATCCCAGGGTACTGAAAGAAATGGCAGAAGTTATAGTTGAGGCTTTGGTGCTAATTTACCAACATTTTCTAGATTCAAAGATGGTGAATGTCATGCCAGTATTCAAAAAAGAATGTGGGGCAAAAGCAGGGAATTGTAGGCCAGTTACGTTTAATAACTGTAGTTGGGAAAATGCTTGAAGCTATCATTAAAGAAGAAATAGTGAGGCATCTGAAGTGAAATGGATCCATCAGGCAGACACAGCACTGGTTCAGCAAAGGTAAGTCCTGTTTAACAAATTTGTTGGAGTTCTTTGAGGATCTAATGAGCACAGTAGATAGAGGGGACCAGGTGGACACTGTTTCCCTAGATTTTCAGAAGGTGTTCTATGAGGTGCCGCATAAACAACTTATACAGAAGATGAGGATGCATGGAATTGGGGGCAATGTATTAGCATGGATAGAGGATTGGTTTACCAAAAGAAAGCAGAGAGTTGAAGTGCAGGGTATTTTTCTGGGTGGCAATCAGTGGTGAGCAGGATGTCACAGGAGTCGATGCTGGGCCCGCAACTGTTCATGATATACATAAGCGATCTGGAAGAGGGGACAGAGTGTCGTGCATCCAAGTTTGCTGATGACACTAAAATGAGTGGAAAAGGTCTGGCTGATGGAGTGCAATGTTGGCAAGTGTGAGGTGATCTACTTTGGAAGGAAGAATGGAAGATCAGAGTATTATTGAAATGGAAAGCGATTGGAGCATGCTGCCGTGCAGAGTGACTTAGGAGTCCTTGTGCATGAATCACAAAAGGTTGGTTTGCAGGTGCAGCAGGCTATCAAGAAAGAAAATGGAATGTTGGCCTGAATTACCAGAGGGATTGAATTTAAGAGCAGGGAGGTTATGCTGCAACTGTTCAAGGTGCTGGTGAGTCTGCATCTGGAGAACTGCGTGCAGTCTGGTCTCCTTACTTGAGGAAGGATGTACTGGCTTTGGAGGAAGTGCAGAGGAGGTTTACCAGGTTGATTCCAGGGATGAAGGGGCTAACCTATGAGAAGAGATTGAGTCGTCTGGGACCGTACTTGCTGGAATTTAGAAGAATGAGAGGGGATTTATAGAAACACACAAAATAATGAAAGGCATTGATAAGAGAGAGGTAGGTAAGTTGTTTATATTGGTGGGGGAGACCAGAACAAGGGAACCTAGCCTCAAGATTCAGAGTAGTAAATTTAGGACAAACTGCTTTTCCCAGAGGGTGGTAAATCTGTGGAATTTTCTGCCCATTGAAACAATGGAGGCGACCTCAGTAAATATTTTTAAGACAAGGTTAGATAGATTTCCACATAGTAAGGGAATTAAGGGATGTGGGAAAAGGCAGGTAAGTGGAAATGAGCCTATCATCAGATGAGCCATCACACCGAATGATAGAGCTAGCTTGAGGGGCAGGTTGCCTTCTCCGGTTCCCATTTCTCAGGTTCTTATGTTAATTAGGGTATTTGGGCTGGAAGGGCCTATTACCATGCCTGATGTATAAATGATATTAAAATTCATTCACTACCCTTAGGTAAAGATATTTCTTCTTGGTCCTGAAGGTCTACTATCTTATTTTGAGACTATGATCTCCCAGTCCAAAGAAATATCTGCCCTTTCAAACACCATAGAAACATATGTTTCAATGAGGTCTCCTCTTGTTCTACTGAACAAATATTGGACAGGTCTTGTTAATTTTGGTTTTTAAATGATACAGCATGGTTGAAGGCACTTCTGGCCCATGAAACCCATGCTGCCCATTTGCACCCAATTAACCTACCAACCATGTACTTTTTGGAGAGTTGGAGGAAACTTGAACACCCAGAGAAAACCCGAACACCCAGAGAAAATCCACACAGGTCACAGGAAGAACATACAAACTCCTTACAGTCAACACTGGGTTCAAACCCGGCGCTATAATAGCATCACCAGATAAATCTCGTGTACCCTATAATTAGCTTGGATGTTTGATATGGCCAAAGGGTAAAGACAAAGTTTATTAAGCTAAAATTAATAAACAATCTGGAAGAATAACACCATGAAATATGTCAAGCCAGATGATACAAGGAAGATGGGTATAAATTTGGGGTTAAATCACAAGAAGTGGCAGAATGGTGACAACTGGAGATTTCCCAACATCGACTGGGACAGTACATTTTTGAGCAGAGAAGTTACTGAATTGTGTTTATTTTATGGATCAGTGCACCTTTAGCTCCAAAAATAAAAATGAATTTAGTGCATAAACTTCACAATGAGGGTGGTCGCCAATTAATTGTGCTTCTATGAGTACATTGATCACATCATTAGATTTAGGAAATAGACAAAAGCATTCATGTGTAAAAAATAATTAACAGGAGGATGGTTCACTTCTGAAAGCTGAATAGAAGCTGTGCAGATGAATGAGAATCAAAATTTGAGGGAAAAACGTCCTTAGTTTGTGAGGCCTTCAAAAGGCCATGGCACAAGTAGGGAGTAGTAAATTCTCGTAAGATGGAATGGAAGGATAAAGCAATTAACAACAAACAATCATATTCCTCACAAGACAACCAAAATAATACAGGAACTATACAAATGGGAAAAGGGCATAAAAATGCAAGAATCGATTTGAAGTTAATTTAAAAAGTAAACCAAAATTAGGCACTCAATTGTAAGGATGGCCTATTAAGGCTATTCTTCAGTAGACAAAAATTGCAGCTGAGATATTAAATAAATACTTTGTATTGGCTTTCATTAAACACAAGAATTAAATCATTGTAGACTATATTAATACACATTCTTTAACACCCCCCACCCCCCCCAACTTTAAAAAGAATAGACAATAACTTGGATCACAGTGACACAATATTGGAAGTTGTGGTTCTACCCTCTTCCTTATTTATGTAGGGGTCGAGAAAGGACCGCAAAATTAAAAATGTTACAGCTTTGTTTCAATAACCTTGGAGAAAAATAAATCAGATACAAAATGAAATTGTACATCGGTCATCATTTCATTGATGGATGGCACGAAATCCGGAAATGAATCATCAATAAGGAAGTTAATAACAAACTAGAAGAGGAGAGACATTAAGTAAATACAGGTTGATATCCTTATCTGAAATTCGTGGGACCAGAAGTGTTACAGATTTTGGAACATCATTTAAAAAATGTACTCATTCACTCAGACTTAAAGATACATGCATTCATGTTACAAATACAAATATTTACAGATGCATTGACACTCTTGCGCTACTTGCGTCCCATTCTCCGATCGGGATTTCTGAACTCTGTTATGTATTACCTTACGGGACTATGAACGGAAAAAGTTTTGGATTTTGGGTATTCAGATAAGGGGTACTCAACCTGTAATGGTTGAATTTAATGCAGACAATTTTGGAACTTGCACCAGGAAATGTAATCTAACGTACACTTTAAAGGTGATGGAAGAAAAGATTTGGAGGTAAAAGTAGACAAATCTTTAAAGGTAAAGGACAAGTTACGATGCCTTTTGGAAAGACAAATGGGATCTATGGAGATATTATTAAAGAGTATTAGAAAACCAAGAAAGTTATGCTAAATGTTTAAGTCTGGATGGGTCACCAATGCATTTTAGGAAAGATGCCAAGATCTATCAAATCTTGAAGTGTGATGTAAACAAATGAAAAACTAAAGAGAAATAATGACTTGGCTTGGAATAAAGTGTAGGGAGTGAAACCAAATAGGTAGAGAGCTGAAAAGAGCCAGCACAGATATGACAGGCTAAGCAAGTTCTTTGTGGGGTTTTCTTCCATGGCTCAGTGCAGTAGGTAGAAAATGTGCAAAGCGCATGAGCATCACTGGGCTGCACAGAATATTATTAAAGAAACCTGGAATGCTATTATCATGTCAGTATTTGTGGCCCTTGCATGAACCTACTGTTATCAAGCATTAAACAAACTCACCCAAAAAGGAACCAGTCATAAGCAATGGTGAGATAAAGGATTTCCACTGGCTCCAGACAAGCATGAACAAGTCCATCCTGTGCAGATAAAACAAAATGTGGCAAAGTTACGATGCGACTCAAACTCATAACGAAACACACTTTGAAAGCCCTCACGAAGCAACACTACACGCAACTTTATTATCTTCAGATTTACATGGACATATTTATTCCACAGCATGTTTTTTTTTTCTAATGCAGCTGAAAACCAAAAAGTGCAGTTGCAACGTTTTCTCATCCCCTATAGCTTGTCGGTAGTACTGGGCCCACTCCCAACGTCAACACCATCTAATCGTGGTGATTACTTCTTTAACAAATAATCTTTGAGTTGTCCTTTATGATATGACAAGAACTCACATTTTAAAAATATTATGCATCACCTACAGCCTATTCAGAATCACTTTTAAGTAGGGGGTGATGAACCAACTTCTTTCATGAGTGAATTCTTTTGGTGAAGACACCACCACGGGGCTATAAGAAAGAGCTTTCATGGATTCTGCTACATTGCCTGAGAAAGAAAGCAATACATTTCCAAGCCATATTAAGGGTGACAAAAAAAAATGCCTGTAAATATCAGCTGGAAATTTGCATTTCTATGATTCAAAGTAATCCTAGTCATTTTTCTATTATCTTTAATAGACCAGTGATATTCAAGGTTCCTCCATAACTCGGGCATCAAAAATTAGGGATCTAACTTTATGGACAACATAGTTCACTTTCACTGCATACATATATTTTTTAGTTGTGCTTCTAACTTAGAGTTTTGTAAATGTTCTGTCACATACGACATGCAAAGCAGTCAAGAGATTGTCTCAGCAGAAACAAAGCTTTTCAAGTGAGTTTTTAAACATGGAACAGTCACTGCAGTTCTAGAGTTCCTCCCATTCAGTGGTGTTAAACGTTAATTTATTTTGAGCACATTAAACCACGGCCTTACTTCTCATAGTTTGGTGGGGCTTGGAATATCAAACTATAGAGAAGCCATTTGCTTTCTTATCCCTCATATAACATTGCACTGAGTGATCAGCTACTCAATGATGCCCAGATGGTGTCTTCAAACCAATAATTGATGGACTACATTTATTAAGTTCAGCTACAACTGGATTCAGATCAGGAAGAAATTACCCCATCTCCTGGGTCTGGCACAGGGCATTGAAGCAGAAAACCTCCCCACCAAGGAGAAGCCAAGGGAGAGGACCCTAGCAGCGGACCAGCGTGGTGTTCAGTGGCTGAAGGACTTGCACCAGGCTGCGAACCACCGGGTAGTGGAAACCAGAATCAGGTCTGGGATTTATGAGGGTGCTGATGGCAAGCGGGACTCCTGAAGGGCCTGGAGAACTGACAGCTTCTTCCTCGCATTGGGGGGGGTTCAGAACCAGAGACAGAGGAGGGCGACTTGGATGCATCACCACTGGATAGGACAGGAGACGACATGGCTCCAGAGGCAGCAGCATTGGAGGTGGTGGCATGATTCTTGGACATCATATCTCTGAAAGAAATCTCTTTGGCATGTAGATTAGTGGCACTGGCCTACTGGCACCTCTGTGTGCTTATACAGGGCAATACACGAGAATAAAAGAATTTAGATGCTAATGAAAACTACTAGTTACTCAGAGCCCCCCGCCCCCACCCATACGCAATTCCAGTCTTCTATCCCTTTCATCCTCACCAGTTATCCCTTGTGATTTCAGCCTGCACCATACTATAAAAGAAAATGGAAGACCCACTTGCAAGATAGATCGAGTGACAATTACCAACAGTCCTTCCAAATGATGATGTCATCTCAAAAGCTTGCATTTTCCCAAAAGTGTAAGCAAATTTACTAATTTCCTTTGTAAAAGGAATCTTGAGGAGACTGATTGAGATGTAGAGGATTTCACAGTATGATGAATAAAGCTGATCCATTTAAAACCTTCTGAAATGCAAGTGTAGAACTAAGAAGGTTCAAGACAAAGGAGCAATTAAGTAGAATGTTTCTATTCATGAGGGAAATCACCATGTAACTGAACTTCACAGTGCATTTGGGACGTAATTGGGTGGATTTTTGAAATAAAAAGACCTTGGAAGAAAGCAGGGGATGATTAGTCAAAAAAAATGACAGTTTGATGAACATTTGCCCTGCCATTTCATAGAAATTTGATGAAAAATTTCAAATGCAAAAAAAAAATAAAATGCAGGAGAATCCCCAGTATCCAGAATTCAACCAGCAACCCAAGCAACAATAGAAGGAATAAATAAATAAGATTAACATAAATAAGAACAAATTATTTTGCTAAAAACATTTAAAACTGTAAAAGTAAGCGTTCTCAATACACAAGCCCTTGGTGAAAATGGGATCAAATATTCAGCCAGTGGAGAGCCCACCTGCAGTAGCTGTTTGAACAAAGTTGCATTTGAATAAAATGGAGGCACCCAGGGTGAAGAGTCGGCTAATGTCACTCGCCACTAGGGTGACCGACCCAAAATGTCTCCCTATCCCTGCCTAGTAAGAGTCTTTATCAGTATTAAGTAAGGCTTTATCTGTAAACTTGCGGGGGGGGGGGGGGTGAATTTTGATAGCAGCACAGTTAGAGTTTGGTTAGCGCAACACTATAACAGCGCCAGCGACCGGGGTTAGAATTTAAATTTTGTAAGTTACTGGAGTTATCTAATTAAAATGAACTTTACATAATTAAGGACTACAATCCTGATTTTTTTTTTCAAATTACTTTACACTGTCTTTTACACTGTTTATACTTAATGCAGGTTAGTTAGGCATTGTAAGAGTGTATCTCAGGCAACCAGAAAATGTACATATCCGGCATCCGCAATCCCCATAGGTACCAGATACCAGGGGTTTTACTGTAATATAGCTGGAAAAGATGAGTGCTTTAATATGCCAACTTTATGCACTGAATATTTTGGTTCGACCTTCAGATGTCGGGTCTCCATTTTCATGGTTTTATCATATATCGGGCAAATAAGTCGACCCCCGAAAAAATTTGACGATATTATAGATAGTGATTTTGAAGGATTTTAAATGCTTTTTCTTCCACCCCACCCCCCCAACAAAAAAATTATTTCTAATATACTGGTATCTTGAAAATTTGTGGTAGGTTGGGTTCTTTTTTAGTGTTTCGGGTTGACTTATACACCAAATCTAAGTCACGTGGTTTTTTAAAGTTGAATTCATGATCTAACTTTTGTATGAGGCGTACAAGTCGACCCCTGAATTTTGAGTGCTTTTTGAGGGTTTCAAGACTCGACTTCCATGCTGAAATATACGGTAACCAGATTATAGAATCAGTGAGTACTTACAGCTCTATTTTTATTTCAAGCACCTGCAATTTTTTTAATTCTATTTTTGAATGCAGTTTTTGATGCAGTTTTCAGCCCAGCCCATATCCTAGCTATGTTTACACTTTAAGACTCTATTGCAATGCTGGTCATATCACGATTCAGTCAAATATTTGACATTTATTCATGATTTGTAAAAATATTTTGTCTTCTTCAGTGTTGAATCTCAAAACTTGAAAGTTCATGGAGCTAATCCTTGCAAACAAAGGAAGGTGCATCAGAATGTGGCCCTGTCAGCAAATACAAGAAAAGCCATGAAAGCAAAATGAAAATCATCAACAATGCAAAAGCAGCGACTGAATCCTTTTTTATTTATTTAGACATTCAGCACGGTAACAGCCCTTTCAGTCGATGGGCCTGTGTTGCCGAAATATACTCAAATTATCTACAACCCCCAGCAGGTTTTTGAATGATGGGAGGAAATTGGACCCCCTGGGAAAAATCCACAGACACAGAGAGAATATACATACTCCTTACAGACAGTGTAGGATTCGAACCCAAGTTGCTGGTTTTGTAACAGCGTTGCTCTAACCATTATGCTGTGAAAACTTGACAGCTTAATACAGAAACAGATTTTTTTTTTTTTTAAACGTTCACGCAAACTTAAAAAGCTGAAACCCAATCAAGTTTATCACCAGAACACTGTTTAGTTATCTTTCAAAAATCTGCCAGAATCTATGAAATAATAGATAAAAGATTCTGATGTGAACATTACTGATCAAGTGTCCAATAAACTTTTGCCGTTTTCTGCCATTTCAGGAGCACGCACTGCAGAGAAATACCAAAAGAGCATTAAAATACTTACAGCCCATAGTGAGAGGCGAAGGAGAGAGATAAAGAGCGGCGTTCGATCCCAGCCAGAAATACAGTGCACTAACAAACCACTGTCTTCTATCAGAAAAAAGGAAGAATGATTAGATCAGGACATCAGAACAAATAAACCAGCTGAGAAGCTGGCACAAGAGGTTACAATTCACAGTAAAAAGTTGGCTTTCAAACAGGATAGCTCAATTAAATTGGCAGAATGGTGGAAAACCAGGAATGAAAATCTTGACTTACCATCCTGATTTATTATATGTGTGAGCAGCTTTAGGTAATTCTGTGTCTGGTGAACGAGGTCCCAAGACTAAAGCGTTTAAAAAAAAACAACAACATGGCTAAGGTTAACTGGTAAGGAAAATAGCTTTGAAGGTATAGATTGGGAGAAAAGATTTCAGTTGAATTGGTTGCAAGGCCATCATCATTCTTGCATTACATTAATTCTTTGGCTTGGCTTCACGGAAGAAGATTTATGGAGGGGTAATGTCCACGTCAGCTGCAGGCTCGTTTGTGGCTGACAAGACCGATGCGGGACAGGCAGACATATAGGTTGTCAAAATGTAGTAGTTTTTTTTTAAGAATAATGAAAACCTGGAAAACAAAATCTGTTGCTTCCTTAAAGTAAAACCTGGTCAAACTATCAAAGACTCTCCTATTCAAGAAACAATATTTATTTGTACATGAATACTTGTCCTGCATGTATATTGTTTGCCAGTCCGTGTGTTATGCCTGGTTGTGTGTCTGAGTGCTTTGCGCTAAGGACCGGAGAACATTGTTTCGAGAAGATGTACTTATATAATCAGGTGATAGTAAACTTGACTTGAAAAATAAAATTGATGTGTCTGTTTGCTGCCACTGGGGGAACCTTCAATCCAGTAATGTCCTTCAGTGGCAAGTCTACTTTATAATATCATTAGAACCTTTAATCAGTATTGCTAGTCAGGGATAACATCTCAGCTGTGCTGAGACAGGACAGCTCAGAGGCCTCATCTACAGAGGCCATATAGGTAGAGCTGAGGAATGGGAAAGGTAATGATCACAATGATAGGGTTGTATTATCATCAACAGTCTGCCCAATAGAGAGAACTGGAGGAGCCAATCTGTAGAGAGATGACAGACAGGTGTAAGAAGCAAAGTTGTGATAGGAAATTTTAACCTTCCACGTATTGATTGGGACTCCCATACTGTAAAAGGGCTGGATGGGTTAGAGTTTGTCAAATGTGATCAGGAAAGTTTTCTAAATCAATATATAGAAGTATCGAGAGAAGATGCAACACTTGATCTATTAGGGAACGACACAGTCAGGTGAACATTTTGTCATTAATAACCATAATGTCATTAGTTTCAAGTTAATTATGGAGAAGGATAGGTCTGGTCCTCGAGTTGAGATTCTAAATTGGATAAAGATCAATTTTGTGGAAATGAGAAAGGATCTAGGAAGAGTGGATTGGGACAAGTTGTTTTCTGGCAAGGACGTGTTCAATAAGTGGAGGACCTTCAAAGGGGAAATGTTGAGAGTGCAGAGTTTGCATGTTCCTGACAAGGTTAAAGGTAAAGTTAACAGCATAAGGAACCTTACTTTTCAAGGGATATTAGCAATCTGGTAAAGAGGAAAAGAGGTGTGCAGCAGGTATAGGCAACAAAGAGCAAATAAGGTACTAAGAAGAGTATAGAAAAGAAAATACTGAAGAAAATCAGGAAGGCAAAAAGAAGACATGAGATTGCTTTGGCAGATAATGTGAAGGTAAACCCAAAGGGTTTCTACAAGTATGTTAAAAGGATAGTAAGGGACAAAATTGGCCCCCGAGAAGATCAGAGTGGTCATCTATGTGTGGAGCCTCATGAGGTGGGGGAAATCTTGGACAGTTTTATTGCATCAGTATTTATGCCAGAATCTGGCATAGTGGATAAGGAAGGAAGGGAAAAAAATCAGTAGGCGCATGGAACATGTAGAGATTAAAGAGGAGGAGGTGCTTGCTGTCTTACAGCAAATAAAGGTAGATAAATTCTCCAGGCTCTGACCTTGAGGGAGACTAGTGTAGAAATTACAGGGGCCCTGGGAGAAATATTTAAAATGTCTTTAGCCACAGGTGAGATTCCAGATGTTTGGAGGGTAGCTCATTCATGTTGTTCCATTGTTTAATAAAAGGCTCCAAAAGTCACCAAGGAAATTATAGGCCAGTGAGCCTGACGTTAGTAGTGGGTAAATTATTGGAGGGTGTTCAGAGAGATTGAATATACGAGAATTTTGACAACCAAGGGCTGATTAAGGATAGTCGGCATGGCTTTGTAGGTCATGTTTAACAAATCTTAAGAGTATTTTGAGGAGGTTACCAAGAAAGTAGATGAAGGATAGGCTGTGGATGTTGTCTCGATGGACTTTAGTAAAGCCTTTGACAAGGTCCCACATGGGAAGCTAGTTCAGAAGGTTCAGACACAAGGTATCCATGGAGAAATGTAAAATGGATTTGTAATGGGCTGAATGGGAGAAGACAGAGTGGGGTGGATGATTGTTTCTCAGTCTGGAGGCCTGTGTTTAATGGGTGGGCCTCAGGGAATCGGTGCTGGGACCATTGTTGTTTGTTGTCTATATCAATGATAATGGATGATAATGTTGGAAATTGGATCAGTAAGTTTGCTGATGACACTAAGATTGGGGGGTGTGAAGGACAGCGAGGAAGGCTTTCAAAGCTTGCAGAGGGATCTGGATCAAATGCAAAATGGGCCACAAAATGGCAGATGGAGTTTAATGCAGACAGGTGTTCCATTTTGGAAATTCAAACCAAGGTAGGACATACGCAGTAAATGATGGCACTGAAGAATGTGGAGGAACCAAGAAATCTGGGAATACAAATACATAATTCCCTGAAAGTGGCATCACATGTAGACAAGGTTGTAAAGCAAGCTTTTGGCATTTTGGCCTTCAGAAATCAAAGTATTGAGTACAGGAGTTGAGATGTTATGGTGAGGTTGAACAGGACATTGTTAAGGCCAAATTTGGAGTATTCTGTGCAATTCTGGGTGCCTACCTACAGGAAGGATATCAGTAAGATTGAAAGTGTGTAGAGAAGATTTACTAAGATGTTGCTGGGTCTTCAGGAGTCGAGTTACAGGGAAAGATTAAACAGGTTGGAACTTTATTCCTTGGAGTGTACAAGAAAGAGGGGAGATCTGATAGAGGCTTACAAAATTGAGGGGAATAGACAGAGTAAATGTGAGTAGGCTCTTTCCACTTAGATTGGGAGAGGTAAATACAAGAGCACATGGCTTTAGGGTGAAAGGTTTAGGGGGAACATTAAGGGAACTACTTCACTCAAAGTGATGGGAGTTTGGAACGAGCTGCCATCCGATGAGGTAAATACAGGCTTACTCTTAGGTTTTAAGAATAAATTGGATAGATACATGGATGGGAGTGGTCTGGAGGATTATGGAAGGTCAATGGGACTAGAGGAATGATGTTTTGGCACAGACTAGAAGGGCCAAATGGCCTGTTTCAGTGCTGTAGTTTTCTATGGTTTCTATGGAACGCTCACCCAGTTTTCTTGCCACACTTATGCACAGGATTTAAAACTCCGGAATGACCATAGTCATCCTCGTGTCTAGTTTGCATCTCAATTCCTGATCCTGGTCACATGCAAGCAGTGTTCTTCGGCCATAACCGTGTACTCAAACCTTGGTTCCTAATTGATAATATATCTAAATTCTCTACTGTTAGCCACCCATCGAGTGAACAATCCAAAAAATGCATTCGATGCAAAACTCAATCTGAATTGGGCAAGTGCATTACAGATATAGGAACAGACTGCCTTTGAGTATTTGATATTAATAACAAAGTCAGATTGGAGTATAGTAAATCACATGCACAAGTTATTTTGTTTCTACAAGGCAACTGGATCTCTGCATTCTACAGAAAAGCCCAGTATCATAGACACCTAAAACTGAAAATGGAAAATGATACATTAAGATCACTTTTTCACACCATGGAAAGATATGAGCTATCATTTTGGAAAAACCTGCTCATTGAGTTTTACCACAGAAGCAGGTTCTTCAGCCCACCGTGTCCATGCTAAATACCCTCGTAAATACCTAAACTGGTCCAATTTGCCTTTATCTGGCCCATTTCCCTCAAAACCTTCATTTGTTAGCACATTGCACACACTCACCACCTTCCACGTTAAAAAGTTACCCCTCAGGTTCCTGGTAAATATCTTCCCACTCATTTTAAACCCCTGTCTTCTGGTTCTCAATTCCCCTCCTCTGAGCAAAACTGTGCCTGACCTATTTCTCATGATTTTGTACACCTCTATGGGATTTCCCCTCATCCTCCTTCACTTCACTCAACCTCTCCCCATTGCTCAGGCAGCTTAACATCCTTCCTGTAGCACAGTGACCAAAACTGAACACAATACTCCAAATGGGACCTCACCAATATCTTCTACAGCAGCAAATTGACCTCACAACTTCTATACTCAATAATCTGGCTGAAGGTTACATTAAGTGACCCTCACATGCCAAAATAGGAAACTGCCATTATGGCATAAAAAATAAATAGACATTGCAGAACTTCAAGCAGAAGGATTTGAATGCCTGGGTGCTAAAATTTACAATGAAGATATTGCAAGTAAATAGGAATATTAACAGATTATTGCTACCATTTATCACCAAGGAAGTGAAAAGCATGCTTCAAGTCAAGTTGGGCAGTTACACTTTGCATCTTGTAATTTCATTTTTGTTTTCTCTCAACTGTCCTCATTTTTGTTCCTTTTTTCATGTTCTTGTCCTTCAACTTCCCTCTCAACCAAACCCCACTCCCAGTAACTTAAGACCAACTCATTTTCTCTCCTTCTTATCTTGATAAAGAGTTTCAACAGTTCCTCCAGTAGACTGCAACAAATGGGGGAAAAGAGGAAAAGTCTTCAACCTGAAATTTTAACACTGCTTCTCTTTCCATCGATACTGCTTGAAATGTGCAGGGTTTCCAGAATTTTCTGCTTTAATTTCCGATTTGCAGAATCTGGTTTTTATTTGGATTTTCATAATATTTGGAATAGGAAGATTACTGTGTTATGAAGAAAGGTTGAACAAACTCAGCTTTCATCTCACTAGAATTTGAAAAAGAGAGGTGAAATGACTGAAATCCAAGACCACGCACAAGCTTCATAGGGCTGATGTGAAAACACTGCTCTTGGAGAATCCAAAACTTGGGACCAGTTTAAAATTGGGGAGAAAATAAAAATCACCCATTTATTACCATTGATTTTTATTTTCCTTTAGAACAGTTAGAAATCTTTGAAACTCTCTCAAGAGAACAGAGAAAACAGTCTGAATATCTTTAAGGTCAAAGTAAATAGATCCTCAAGAATCAAGGATAATGTTAGAACGGGAATACGATACAAGGTCACAATCAGATCAGCCAGGCTCAAATTGCAGAGAAGACAGCTCCAAGTTCTAATTTGTGCAACAAACTCTCCGCGTTCAAAACAAATATACACAGACCAGACTCTATAGAAAGTATTGATAGACATGACAGGACTAAAATTTCACCTACATATGTCGATTTAATAATGTCAATTTAATAAAAAGATATTTTTGATACAAAGGTTCACCAGAAAGAGTACTGCACTGCTACAGAAAATAACACTATTCTGAGGCAAAACAATCCTTAGTAACCAAGGGCTAAATTAAATTGATCATGAAGTTTACAATACAGGTAATAAGTTTGTTATAAACTCAAGCACAATATGCTCAAAGCACTTGTATGCTGTAGCCAAACATTTTAAAAAAAAACTCTAGTCGCGTAGATTAAATTATCAAGGAGATGATGAGAAGATAATAAATATTCAGTTACAGAAGTGCAGGAAACAAAGTGTTCTAAGTTGGCATGGAATGGTGACAAGTTAGTTTGCAGTAATTCAAGTCACTTCACATTAAGAGGAATGGAAAGCAACACAAAAACAGGAATCACTGCAAAGAGGACAGACCACATCTGTAGGAAGGGGAAGAATCAACGTTTGACCTCGTTTTCAGGACACGACAGTGCTGGAGAACCCTCAGCTCAGTTTCTCAAGCAGTTCTGTGTACTGCACTGGACAGCAGCGTCTGCAGATTTTCTTGTTTCACCAGATCTGCCTGCTGTATCTCAATACTCAGCCAACAGGGCTTGTGCTCTACGCTGCATTTTGAAATTCAACTCTTTTGGCTAAGTGTTTTTCCTCTATGTTCACATTCTAACTACTCCCCTTCTTTCATTTACCAGATAACCCCTATGGACATTCCAATTTTACCCTACTGAAAACATCCCTGTTGCCTTTTTTGTCTCCTTTTCATTTCTGAGAGTCTCCAACCAGAAACAGTGACATTTCCCATAAATTCAGACTGATCTGATGAATAATTCCAGTGGTTTATTTTTGATTTAGATTTCTAACAGTTGCAGTGTTTTGACTTAACATATTATGAAGAATAATAGGCTGAAATTATGAATTTTCCCTACAGGTGAATATCCATGTCTAAAAGAACATAACTAGACTCAAATATATACTATCCCTGCCCAGTCTCACGCTCAGTATTATTGTCAAATTATACTGGATACATTGTTTGTTTCATCCTCAGTTCAGCAAGTCAACTCTAACACAACTCTGTCTATAGCAAACACAAAGTAGACCAAGAGCACAGTCCAGTGAAGAGTGCAACAGAAAAATGATCAATTGGTACAGAGTAGCACAAGATCACTATTGTGAGGTTCCTTCAGCAGCCTGAAGACTGCTGTTATGGGGTAATATTTTATTTTATATTAAATATTAACATGTCTTTAAGAGACAGATTGTCGGGGTTTAGCGTAGAGGTTCCTTCACGGACAGTAACACTTCACAAAAGACAATTTATTTAAAATGCAAGAACTTTGCTGAAAGTCAGACATTAAAGGCACCAGTGCCTTTGCAAAGACAATGAAATTGCTTTGGAAGGAATATCAAAAAGCAGGTGCAAATGCAAGAGTCCATAAAGATCTTTCAAAGATTGGGTTAGCCCTGCGAAAAATTCTAGTTTTTACAAGCAGGGAGAGAGGAAAGAACAAACAGGATTTCTCTTTTAGAAAGAGAGAGAAAAATGTCAGTTCTACAATAGCTTTTAAGGCTGCAACATGGCAGGCTTGTTGAAAACCCCATTTTGAATACGGGTTGCGAGTTCTGGGTTCAGCCTGTTGAAAACCCTTGTAGTCCTTACAAGAGGAAATGGCTGGCTAGAGTGTTTCTCCTGAAACAAGGGAAACAAGAGGAACTCTGTGGTGACCTGGAAGAAGAGGCTATCACTTGGAAAAGCCATGATGGGGCAAGTTCCTTCAGCAAGACACTGAAGTGGCTGATTAGAGAGAATTAGTTTGTGTGTGTCCAACGACCAACAAATCACTCTCTCTGAAACCAACTGGAAACTTCCTGAGCGATAATCAATTAACTTTAAGCAGCAGGGCCTGGTGAAAATTTATAAATGTTAAATTCTGTGCACAGTATAAGAATTGCCTGATACCAGTGAACTCGGAGGAGTGAGAAGTGAGATTGGACTGTGAATCAAAGGACTTTTCTGAACATATACACATTACATACACGTGCACTTAGAATCAGAAGGGGGTTAAGCTAAGTTAATAGCAAGTTTGATCCTGTTTTTATGTTTAAAGAAAATTAAAAGCAACTTTTGTTTAAGTAGCCATTTGTCTTGGTGAATTTCTATTGCTGCTGTGTTTTGGAGTCCGCTGGACTTATAACACCGCAAAAAAAACATTTTTGAACCCGTGAATGATCTCACACTTGTAAACCTTCTCCCAGATGGGGGAGGGTGAAGAGCATGTGACTAGGGTGGTATTAAGCTTTCAAATATGTTGGCTGCCATTCTAAGGCAGTGGAAAGTGCAAATGGTGTTGATAGATGCGTGGGAACCTGATGTGATGTTGACCTTCCACAGCTTCTTCTGTTATTTTCCCACAATTTTTAACCTGTACCTGCCTTGATAATAACAATTTCCCTGAGCACAAAATCTAGAATTATTATAACAAGACTCACCTGGTAATCCCTCCAATCAATGTTCAGATTCTCAGTCAAGGAAGGGGGAATATTCAGTGGTGCATCAACAAAATCCTACAAGTAGAAATGAAATCAAAAATGGAGTTACTACATAGAATATTCAAGACATGTGGTTATCAGCAAGGTAACCCTTGATGGAGAACTCAAGCCCAAATCGTCAGATATGTATTTTTATCTTTGCCTTATACAGGATAACGTTTGACCTGCTGAGTTGCTCCAACATTGTGTTTTCACTTCAACCACGGTGTCTGCAGAGTTTCGTGTTTTACTTGTTATTCCAGGACAAGCAATCTCACGTCTCAACTTTCTTGTGGCCTCTCAATTGCCAATAGCAGACTTTAAAAAAAAAAAAGTGAACCAGTTGCAAACAATCCTTTTGCTTATTGACATGTTTCCCATCTGGTGCGAGATTACCTGGTTCCAATTGAACACCAGGCCTTCAGCTGTGTAATCGCGATCCTTGTAATCTTTAAAAAATTCACAACCTGCGAACAATGTAGAAGAAAACTACCATTAGAGCAGACCTTCAGTGGGTTCTGCCTAAAATTTATCCAACAAGTCAAACAAGGTAGCTTATTGCATAACACTCATGGGAGATAGCTGTATGAAAATTGATTGCTGTATCTCCCAACATTACCACAGCAACCATACATCATAAGTACTGTCCAGACTGTAATTTTTGAAAGGCACTATACAAATACTCATCTTCATTCTTCTTCAGTACAACTCAGATTATCCGAAATTGGATTCTCCAAAATCCTCAGTCATCTAAAATTTTTATTCTCATTTATCCAAAATTTCTTTGAGTCGAACTGACTGGGGTCAGCAGGCTCCCGGCGCCAGCAACAGGGACCTCAAGGTCCCGGCAGGATTGGGACTTCGGTGGGGAGGAGTCAGTGATCGGCAGTGGTCAGCATTTGTTTGGTGAGAATTAAACATTATTTTAATGCTTAAAAAGCCTTACCTTGTTGTTTGTTGTTGAATAAACACTGTCAGGAGTAATTTGCTGTTGCTACTGGGCTCTTTTTTTAAAAAAAAACAGTTCTCTGAAAAAAAACTGTTTGGAGGGAATTAGTTTGTGTGTGTCCAACGACCAACAAATCACTCTCTCTGAAACCAACTGGAAACTTCCTGAGCGATAATCAATTAACTTTAAACACCAGAGCCTGGTGAAAATTCATAAATGTTAAATTCTGTGCACAGTATAAGAATTGCCTGATACCAGTGAACTCGGAGGAGTGAGAAGTGAGATCGCCGGTCCTGACCCATTTCGGATAATCGGAATTGTACTGTATTTCTATATTTGCATTTAGACCTACTTGCAACAATTAAAGGAACAATCTGAAGAATTTCTGGATGAATTGAAAAACTGAATTCAAGTGAAGATTTAAGTTGGTCTAGCTTATTCAGCACTGTTTTGATTTTGATAATGACTAGGTAAGGCAATCAGGTCTTAAGTTAATACACACCACTCACCAAACAGCAATCCACAATTGCCAATACTTTCCTGAATATTTTTCTGAATTCAATTGAGAATAAAATCAAATCTGTATGAAAACATACGACGAAAATTATAATTTGTGTTCTGGATAGATTCCTACTAGATTGAAAAACTATGTAAACACTTCTTTAAGCTTAAACTACTGTGTTGGGAAGATCATCTGTTCTATGGGCCCTTTAAGGCCCTGAACAAGAATAGGAGTTCTCTGGACCCTTAAAAAGTGGCTGCCTCATGTTTTTTCCCCAGCACCTACCTGTGTTATACAAGGTAAAGCAAATAAGATTACAAGGTCGTACATTAAAAAACATGGGTCAATGACTTTGATAAACTATGGATTCTGCAAACAAGGAGCTGGGAATTACCTGGGTACGGTATAGACAACAAGGTGAAATCTGCATATCGCTGTGCTTTGTCCACCTTCTCCGATGAGGTGACACTGAAAAGGATGAGAAAACAATCAATATTACTTCTAAATTCGCCACAACCCAATTTCTCACACCTGCACTCCCAGATTTTATATTTTGGGTACATTTATCTGCATAGTGTGAGGGATTCTATGTAAGGGAACTGGAAATTTGCATTACTTTTGATGTTATTTTCACATATTCCAGATAAAGAAAGCTGGATGCAGAATAGAACTACAACCAGAGTACATTGAAACCAGTGTGAAAAATACACCTCGTTAAACAAGTAGCATTAGTACTTTCCACTAGACACTTAGGGTTTACAAATTGGATTATAACAAGAGTTTAACCAGCCAATTTGGCAGGTTATCTACCCATGTACAGGCCAATTAATGGGTAGAATTTTTTAAAAACTGCATGGGTTGGCAAACCATCTCAGAGGTGGTTTGCCGACCTGTGTAGATGTACTGTGCAGCTGTTGCTGGTCAATTTGTAACCGATAGATGGCTGCCCAGGTGGAAGATGTGGGCGCGTCATCAGTTGGTGGGAGGTTCGAGTGTAGAAAGCGTGCACCTCAGGTTAGGTCCACAAAGTGAATGTCGATCAGTTTTAGCAACTTCCGGCGGGGATACCGGTGACACGCCAACCGGCCAATTTAAAGCCCAGTGTGTAAGGGTATGCAAGGGTCCCCGCTACACAGGTAGGAAACACAGGCCCCAAGCAGCCCCAGTTCGTAAAGCCCTACTGCCTCTGCTGCTGAGCAATGCTTGGGCTTGGTCAGCTTGTACTGCTCATAACTTAGTCTGAATATAGTAAAGACTGTTGAACGAACTCTTGGCTCCTAATACACAGTCCTAAACTAATAGTGTCTCTTCATCTGGAAACTTTTTAAAATATAATTGTATAGGGTTTTTCTCAAATGATTATTACACATCCCCATAAGAGGAAAAGACCAAAAGTAAGAGATTTGTTAGTGAAAGCCAGAACAAAACACGAACTACAAATGCACAAATTAAAACAAAAAAACAAGATGAAAACAGTACAATTACACATTTTATCAAAAAGTGCGATATCTATTTATTCTTCTTCCTATTTTTTTTATTTAATTATTTTCATTTTGAGCAAGGCTTCAAAACATGACCAGAGTTTATATTTTAATTTCCCTTTAAATTCTTCACCCCATCAACATGTGTCAACATTATACAGACATTGTAAACTTTGGCAAAGAAAGCTTAATTGCTTTCCAGACAGTTTTTAAAACTATCTGATACTTGTTTTGATTGTTAAGTTCTTCCAACAATTCTAAAAGCACCCTGTGGCACTGTCAAGACTTCAAATAAAGAGAAACAGAATCTTTAAAGAGAAATCTATGGTGGGCGAAGTTCTTCTCAATTAATCGTTCCCCAAGCAGCTAGTACCTCACTTGTGGCCTGTTAAGATTTTAAAATCCCAGCCAGAGTTTTGGCAATCTCTTTGTCCAGCTACTGTAGCAATCTGGGATAAATCCTGCCAAAAGTAGGCATTTTTTTATTTTTTTTTATTTGCTTCAATACATATAAACTCTTCATCATATAAAAATACAATGTAATGAAAACAATACAAAATGATACATACATTTTTATTTTTTTAATCCCCCCTCCCTCCACAGAAAAAGAGGAAAAAAGAGAAAATACCTGAATTTATTTATCATTCACTATTCATATATTTCTAACATATTATTCTATCCTGTACATATCAATTGGGAGGAGTAGGTGTTATGGACGATGTCAATGGACTCCTACTGATGAAATCTATATATGGTTTCCAAATCAAATAAAAATTCTCAGGATGATTCCTTAAATTATGTAATCTTCTCCAATGGTCTACAATTTTGAATTTCCGTATGCCATCTATCCAACCTTATAAAATTATCTGCCTTCCATGTTACTGCCACACATTTCCATGCCACCGCTATTGCTACACTCAAACATTTTTGTTGATATTTGTCTAACTTCAATTAAGTATTTATGTCATATAAATCACCAAGTAAAAATATTCTGGGATCTTTTGGTATCTGTATCTTCATAATTTGTTCCAATAATATATTCAAATTTTCCCAACATTTTCCCACTTATTCACAAGACCAAACTCCTTTTTCTTTGTTATATCTGAAACCTTTGTCAGAACAATTTGAATTAAGTCCATGTAATTTATACAGAGTGTAGTACAATTGGTGTAAAAAATTATATTGTACCATTTGATATCTAACATTAATTGTATTGGTTACACTCTCCTGGCAGAAAAAATGTGGGAATTGTCTATCTTTAAGCCTGCTAAGCCATTGAGTCCCTCCTCTCTTTCTGGAGACTTGCACTGGAATTTCATCTTTCCCTTGCCCAAGTTATTCAGTTACAATTCTGTTTCTTTCATGAATATTAATGAAAATTATTAATTTAGAACCTCACCTATACCTTTTAGGACTACCCAGAGATATGCTCCTGTTGATCGTAATGGGCACTATTCTTTCCTTGGTTATTTATCTGATTGTGCGTTATATCTGGCTGTGTACCTGTGTGTTTTGCACCAAGGACTGAAGAATACTGTTTCGTCGGGTTGTACATGTGCAATCAGATGACAATAAACTTCATGTACATAGTGCCTTTAGATTTACTTTTATCTCATTTACTTCATCTATACCCCTCAGAATTTTAGGCATCTCAAGACTCCTAACAGTCTCCATTCTTCTAAAGAAAATCAGACTTTCCAGTCCTATAACATCTAGTTAATATCCTCTGTGCCATCTCCTGCATACCATGCCTTTCCCAGAACATGGTAACATGAACTGTACCCAACATAGCCTGACAAGTGTTGTTTCCTGACGTAGTGATTGTTTATCCTCATGACCTGCATTCAACAATCCATTTCAACCTAAAATTCATAACACTTTCAATAAATAATTTGGAGATTAATGCAAAACTGCTCCCTCACCAGCATAATACCTAATGCTTCGGGGATAAACTCTAAGTTGCACATATTTGATCTTTTCCTTCGTTTCCACTTTACATTCTTTTGATAGAGCATCGGTTCTTAGAACTGCCACTTAGATTTTGCAATGCAATTTTGCATCACTTGCCTGCTTCCCAACTCTACCTCTCACCTTCCCCATCACTCCCAGATTCACAAATCCCCTACTTCCCCTTCTCACTCTTCCCATATTCTCCTTATATGGGCTATCTCCCTTCCACGTTCAGTGTTGAAGGGTTTTGACATGAAACGTTGTCAATTCAAGATCCCCCTTGACGCTGCTCTGAGTTTCTTTTCTCTCCTCTGCGTCACACAGGTTGGGCTTGTTTAATGAAATAAAAATTGTAAACTGGTATTGGAATAAAAAGTTGATAATTTTTTTTATTGTTTTCACTGAGATTTGGCCAATCCCAGCACGGTAATGTTTATTGTCACCACTTATTTTTCCTTGAGGTATTAACAAAGCATGGTACTCATCACCTGTAGACCCCACTGGGTATGGGCAGCAAGCCCTTTTCCCAAAAGACAGCAAAATCTCTTTCATTGCCTTTTTAAAAAATCAATTATAAAGTTCTATATTGCCAGATTTATTGAATTAATTTTCACTTTTTGTTATGGCAAAATTCATTCTCATGATTCTTGCATAACCACTCCACAACCACAATCAGGGTTTTTTAAATGCAAAGCTAAAACGTGGTACAGAAAGGAATGACAGATTTACCTGCAAAACATAATATAGATTTCAAGTGCTGGGACAAACAATAGTTTAACCAGCCATTGAGTAATTAAATTAAAAAGAACAATTTATCACATTCTACATTTATTTGAATTATATTTAGGCTTATTTACTTGAACAGAGTTCTCTAAAACTAGCATCAATAATATTCCCAAGTAGATCCCTTTCATTACTTAAATTGGTGTTGCGACAGGTTTCTATGCCGTGAGATTTCAAGGTCACTTACTTCAACCCAAACTTTACTTTCTTCTTCTCCACCATTAAGTCACAAATGTAACGAACAGAAAGATAGCGCAGCAGCTTTATGTCATGACCTCGAACCTTATCAAATAACTGGGAATCACCATTTCTGGAAAAGCACACAAACGACAAATAAAGGAAGGTCAGAATAAAACTAATAAGCCTCCTCACCGAAAGGACAAGTGATTATGACTACAAAAGTAATCCAATATTTTTTTTAAAAGATTTGAATTTGTGATAGAGCCACAATACTTCCAATTCTAATGCTTGCATATTTGATGTTAAACAGCCAAAGAATATTAGCAATCCAGTTATTTAATGTATTTTTCAAAGAGGATGATCTCGGATTTTCCTCTCACTTGTCTGATTTGTATCCCTTCGCAGGTTCCTTCGGTCTTCCTTGCCACTTCTTTCCATCTCTGCATCATCCAGGTTCAACACAAGGTCCCTTCATCTAAGCCTTTGAGATTGCAAATAAATAAAACCTTAATATCGATTCCTGTGGCTGACCACTCGTTTTCCTGGCCCACTGGATTGCCAGTCCAACAATGACCGTATCTCAACCGTATTCTGATGAGTAGGCATTCCCCTATCCAGGTTAAGCTGCTATCCCATATCCACATCCAGCCTCCTGAAATTCCAAATTGCTTTATTCCAAATTCTTCCCATTTATTCAAAGTTGCTATTTAGAATACCTGTCATTTCTCCATTATTAAATCCCAACCTCATCTTCTAAGGGGCCAAATTTACCTCAGCTAATCTTATTTTTATATAATCATAGAAGTTCTTGCATCTGCCTTTACATTATTTGCAACTTTACACATTGTCCTGTTTATGATTTTTTTTTTTATTCATCCTTTCACAACATTTCCCAATCCTCTCTTTCTACACAATAGCAGGCACTATGGTTGGTGCACTCCAGGGTTCGTCCTGAACTGATATTTTGATTGCAACACGTTAGAAAAGAGGAAACCTGCCCCCACAAAAATTGCTCTTTGCAATGAGCTTTCTATAAGAGTAGCAGTGAGCTCTGCCACCTTTACTGCTGGAGACAAAATCCACATTGAATCATTTGTTCAGCACAAAATACTTTGCCGATTCTCATTCATTTGAGATTGATAAAACAGTATCTCTTAAAAAAAAATTACAGTTCTACACCATACACAAACTTATCTGAAATCTATCTTGTACAGTCTTTCAATTACTTTTGCTCCACATCACCTTCAAAATAGTTATATCAAAAGCTTTCAGCTTTTAAAAAGGAAAAATTGGAGGATAACTCCAACTAGTTTAAGGAGCTCAAGTTATACTCCAGATTCAAGTGCCTATTTTATCACTATCAATGTATTATTACTAAGCAATTAGATCTATGCATGAAATACTATTTTCACCCACCGCACTGCATAGTCATCAGGCATTTCATCAGATTCTGCCCCTGCATCATCAGATCCTCCTAAGAAAACAGGATATACAAATCAATAACGATTAAGTAACAGTATTAAGAAATTACTATAAACCTCCCTTTTCTTTCTTTTGAATCCTCAGCTTCTACGGTCTATGAAGAGGATACAGAACATTGAAACAGCCCAGTCTGCAAAAACATTCAAACATAAGTAAGAGTCAGGCCTTGCACATGTTTTGCAACTCAATAATATCATAAATTCCACGTGAGCAGAGTGCCACCTTCCTGGATTAATCTCATATTGCTCAATTCTCTTAGCATCCAAAAATCTATTCATCTCTATGTCAGCATTTATGCTTGACTCAAATCTTCTCCAATGTTTCCTCAAAATACATCAACCCAACCCCTCATTTGTTTGTCCACCCTCCCCTTGAACTCATTTACATTACGCGCTTCAATTGCTCCAAATTGCATCAGCTCATATTTAAAGCAGGACATTTGGCTTTCAGACCAAGTATCAACCAATGGTTTCACACTCTTATATTCTATCAAAATCCAATTTATTATTTTATCTTTTCTCATGAGTGAAGAGACCGGGTTAGTTCACCCTGAACTTCTATCCATCCTAGCATTTCTCCTATTAAGCTTGCAATCCTTCGATGCATCCTCTTCAATGCCTTCATATTATTTGGTGGCACCTTAACTATATGCAGGACTGAGTATGTCTAACCCAGGTTTGACTTGGATTTTAACATAGCTCTCTTGCGTTTCAACTCTAAGCCTACAGAAGTTCGGCTTTGTTGAATGTTTTACTAATCTATGACACAAACTACAGAAATTGGTGCATTTGTTTTCAGATATATCTACTTCATCTCTATTTGCGCCTTCCAAGAAAGGTGACCTTTAATAAACCAAGATAGACCAAGTGCTTCATTTTAAAAAATAATGTACGTCGTTCACTGCGTTCAGAGGGGAACAGATTTTTAAATATTACAGAAAGCATGGGAGTGGAGGAGGGAAAGATGTAGGGGGTTCTGACAAAATAAGTTTTTAAATTTAATGGCAGAGCAGGTTTAAGGCCCACACAGCCTACACATGATTCCATTTTCTAACTTCTCCACATTCATCTTCATAACCAAAAGCAGACCAACTCAAGCCAAACTAAGGAGGAAAACCACAACAAAATCTTTTATTCTCCCAATCCTAACTTCATACCTTGGAAAAGACATTTTGTATGCAAATATGCTAAATAATAAAATCAGTTTGATAATGTTGACATATGTTCCAAATAATCTTCTTTTGTGCCAATATTCATGTGATTCGAAGATGATTCATATATGTATGTTTAACAAAGTAAATCATTACATACCTGAGAATAAGTAGTTATATCCACTGCGTCCGTATAGTTCTCCCCATCCCGCCAGTGTTGCTGATCGACAAATGTGCTGGAAATAAAAATTAAAATGTATAATCCAGGCACTTTACTTAACTACAACACTGAAATGGTGTTTAAAAATTCACAATGGAGAATTCAGCCTTTTAACTTCTTTATTAGCTTATACTTTCTTTTCTTTGGCTTGGCTTCGCGGACGAAGATTTATGGAGGGGGTAAAAAGTCCACGTCAGCTGCAGGCTCGTTTGTGGCTGACCAGTCCGATGCGGGACAGGCAGACACGATTGCAGCGGTTGCAAGGGAAAATTGGTTGGTTGGGGTTGGGTGTTGGGTTTTTCCTCCTTTGCCTTTTGTCAGTGAGGTAGGCTCTGCGGTCTTCTTCAAAGGAGGCTGCTGCCCGCCAAACTGTGAGGCGCCAAGATGCACGGTTTGAGGCGTTATCAGCCCACTGGCGGTGGTCAATGTGGCAGGCACCAAGAGATTTCTTTAGGCAGTCCTTGTACCTTTTCTTTGGTGCACCTCTGTCACGGTGGCCAGTGGAGAGCTCGCCATATAATACGATCTTGGGAAGGCGATGGTCCTCCATTCTGGAGACGTGACCCATCCAGCGCAGCTGGATCTTCAGCAGCGTGGACTCGATGCTGTCGACCTCTGCCATCTCGAGTACCTCGACGTTAGGGGTGTGAGCGCTCCAATGGATGTTGAGGATGGAGCGGAGACAACGCTGGTGGAAGCGTTCTAGGAGCCGTAGGTGGTGCCGGTAGAGGACCCATGATTCGGAGCCGAACAGGAGTGTGGGTATGACAACGGCTCTGTATACGCTTATCTTTGTGAGGTTTTTCAGTTGGTTGTTTCTCCAGACTCTTTTGTGTAGTCTTCCAAAGGCGCTATTTGCCTTGGCGAGTCTGTTGTCTATCTCATTGTCGATCCTTGCATCTGATGAAATGGTGCAGCCGAGATAGGTAAACTGGTTGACCGTTTTGAGTTTTGTGTGCCCGATGGAGATGTGGGGGGGCTGGTAGTCATGGTGGGGAGCTGGCTGATGGAGGACCTCAGTTTTCTTCAGGCTGACTTCCAGGCCAAACATTTTGGCAGTTTCCGCAAAGCAGGACGTCAAGCGCTGAAGAGCTGGCTCTGAATGGGCAACTAAAGCGGCATCATCTGCAAAGAGTAGTTCACGGACAAGTTTCTCTTGTGTCTTGGTGTGAGCTTGCAGGCGCCTCAGATTGAAGAGACTGCCATCCGTGCGGTACCGGATGTAAACAGCGTCTTCATTGTTGGGGTCTTTCATGGCTTGGTTCAGCATCATGCTGAAGAAGATTGAAAAGAGGGTTGGTGCCAGAACACAGCCTTGCTTCACGCCATTGTTAATGGAGAAGGGTTCAGAGAGCTCATTGCTGTATCTGACCCGACCTTGTTGGTTTTCGTGCAGTTGGATAATCATGTTGAGGAACTTTGGGGGACATCCGATGCGCTCTAGTATTTGCCAAAGCCCTTTCCTGCTCACGGTGTCGAAGGCTTTGGTGAGGTCAACAAAGGTGATGTAGAGTCCTTTGTTTTGTTCTCTGCACTTTTCTTGGAGCTGTCAGTAGAGAACTTAGGCATAAACAAAAACGACTATTTAATATTACTGTACTATTTATCATTTCAAACATCTTCCTCAGAGGTTCAAAGTAAAACATGAAAATCTGCAGACACCATGGTTGAAGTTGTGACATAGTATATAGAGGTGTTTGGGAAATAAATTGGGAAAGGTTTGTTAGAGCAGATCACATGCAAACACTTTTGCAGGAGCTTTTGTAAATGTCAAACTTGTGATGGACTGTCAATTGCAGAAGGCAACAAATGTAACAACAGGAAGTAGCAGCTTTGTCTGGAAGGTCATGTGATCTTTGCAGATTGAGGGGAGAAAAACCAGGCTCTGTTCTCAGAGGGAGGGGGAGGGAGGGGGAGGGAGGAGGGGGGAGGGAGAGAGAGAGAGAGAGAGAGAGAGAGAGAGAGACATTACACACATGTGCACTTAGAATTAGAAGGGGGTTAAGTAGGTTAAGTGAGTCAATAGAGATAAGTTAAAGTTTGATTCTATTTTCATGTACGAAGATAATTAAAAGCAACTTTTGTTTAAGTAACCCTTTGTTGTGGTGCATACCTATTGCTGCTGGGTTTTGGAGTCCTTTGGACTCGTTACAAAGTAAAAACACAAAGCTGGAGACGCTCAGCAGGTCAAACATTGTCCTTTATTCAGCAAAGGTAAAAATGCATAACTGACATTTCGGGCTTGAGCCCTTCATCGAGGTGTGGAAAAATGTTGGCAGGCATCCAAGTAAAAGAGGTAGGGGAGGGGGAGGTGTGGTCGCAAACTCAGGAGGTGATAGTGGAGAAGGGAGGGAGGGGACAGCAGTGATCAAGGGGAGGAGGGATGGCAAAGTGGTGGGAGGAAGAGAACTGGAAAGGGGAGAGGGGGAAGAGGGGAGCAAGTTAGCAGAAACCATACAAGTCAATGCTAATGCCATCTGGCTGGAGTGCCCAGATGGAAAATCAGGTGTTGGTCCTCCAATTTACAGGTGGTCTTAGTAGGACAGTATATATGGCCATGGACATGCATGTGAGTGTGACACAGAACTAAAATGGTTGGCTTCTGGGAAGTCTCTGTCACTTGTGCAGACAGAGCAAAGGTGCTCAGTGAAGTCATCTCCCAATTTGTGCCCATTCTTCGAAATAGAGAAAGCCACAAAGGGCGCACCGGATGCAGTAAATCAGTCCTGTGGATACACATATGAACTGTTGCTTTACTTGAAAGGCCTGTTTTGGGCCCCTGACCATGGTAAGAGAGGCGATGTGGCACCTCCCAAGGCCACAGGGGATGGTGCCGGGTGGGTGATTGGTGGATTGGGATGAGTTCACAAGGGAGCAGAGAGGGGAAGATGCATCTAGTGGTGGGATCCTGTTATAAGTGCCGGAAATTCCAGAGTATCATGTGTTAGATGTGGAGGGGATGGTTTGTTGCGTCTGGGGGCAGAGGGGGCTCAGGGCAGATGAGTGGGAAGTGGAAGAGATGCAGGTGAGGGCAGAGTTGATGGTGGAGGAGGGGGAAGCCACGTTTGTGGAAGACCCTATCTTGGGAACATACAGCAGAGAGAAGGGGGATTAAATTGTTGCAGGGACCAGGGTGTGAGGAAATGTAGTCAAGGTAGTTGTGGGAGTTAGGGAGCTTGTAATATATGTCGGTGGAAAATTTGTCTCTCAAGATGGAGACAGAGAGATCCAGGAAGGGGAGAGCATTGTTGAAGATAGACTAGGCGAGTTTGATATCATAGTGAAGTTGGCCACAAAGTGGATGAAGCTGACAAGGCAGTCCCGATGTATTCATCGATATATTGGAGGAAGAGTTTGGGGGTGGGGATTCTTGCCTGTGTTGGCTTGCAGCATGGATTGCTCCACAAAGCCCACAAACAGGCTGGCAGAGCTAGGACCCATACAACTACTCCTTTGATTTGGAGGGAGAGATGAGTTAAAGGAGAAGTTGTTTAAAGGGAGGACATGTTCTGCCAGGTGAAGAGTAGTGGTAGAGGTTGACTGGTCAGGTCTCTGGTCCAGAAAGAAGTAAAGTTTTTCAAGACCTTCTGTATGTGGAATGGAGGTATAAAGGGGTTGGACATCCATTGTGAAGATGAGGTGTCCAGTTCAGGGAATCTGAAGTTATTGAAGAGATAGAGAGCATGTGAGGTATCGCAGATGTAGGATGGGAGAAATTGGACCGGGGAGACCCGAGTCAAGGTAAGATGAAACTAGCTCGGTGAGACAAGAGCAAACAGGTTTGGTTTGTGTACCTTGGGTAGAGGAGACAATGAGGTTGGTGGGCAGGGGGTAACCAGAGGTTGAAGATGGAGACAGTGGGTTGTTGTGCTATGGGAGGGATAGATAGGAGAGCTGTTGTCCGGTCTCAGCAAGGTAGAGGTCAGCGCACCAGACCACAACACCACCACTCTTATTCGCGGGTTTGAAGGTGAGGTGGAGATTGTTACGGAGAGTGGAGGGTAGAGTGTTTAAGAAAGTAAGATTAGAATATCAGAGCAGATAGCTGGCCAGGACGAGGTGTCCAGGAGGAGGGAGTAGGCTTAAAGTAGGAGAAGGGGTCTTGGGTGGGGGGGGAGGGAGGAATGGAGAGTCATAGTCATGGAAGTGAGCCCAGAGGTAACAGAAGATTTCTGCATCATGGTGTGCACAGAACTCAGCAAGGTGGGGATGGGGGGGGGGGGGGGGTTGAAGGTAAGGCCTTTGCTGAGGATTGACCACTCCATCTCAGAGAGGGGAAGACCAAAGGGGATAGTAAACATCAAGCAGGTGTCAGAACAGAAATTGGTGTTGTGGAGGGTGTTGGGGGTCAGAGGTTACCCATCAGTTCTAAAGGGCATTGGTTAGACTTCATCTGGAGTACTGTGAATGGTATTAGTTTTCTCATTTAAAAAGGATTTATTTGACAATACCTGGAATGGGAAGGTTGTCACATGAGAAAGGTTGGACAAGCTAGCTTTGCATCTGTTGAAGCTTTGCAGAACAGTAGTCAATTTGTTGGAAACAAGATCCTGCAAAGTTATGACTGGGTGATGGAGACATTTCCTCCATATGGGATCACTGTCTAAAAACAAGGGATCACCCATTTAAGACAGACAAACAAAATTAAAATTTGTTTTGGGGGCAGTGAATCCCCCTATTCTTCAAAAGGCCCTGATGCAGGGTTTTGACCCAAAAACATCAGTGTAGAATCCTACAAGTTGTCAGTTCTTCCACAGGAAGGACTTGGGCTGCACGGTTGGCATAGCTGTGAGCACTGTCTCTAAGGAGTTTCTACGTTCTCCCCGTGACTACGTGGGTTTTCCCTGAGGGCTCCAGTTTCCTCCCAGCACACAAAATGTACCAGGAGTGTAGGTTAATGGTGTATAAATTGGGTGGTATGTGCTCGTGGGCCAAAATGGCCTGTTACCATGCAATACGCCTAAATTTAAATTTATATATTTTTTGCAATCTTCAACAAAACTTTTATAAATCAATGCAGTGACACAATTTCAGGCATTTATCAACTATCCCGAAGAGGTGCTGCACTATCATAGATTCTGTCTTTGACTACAACCTTAAAATCTGAATCTATCCTCTCAAAAAGATATGAAATTACATGGTGTTATATTTTAAAAATGGATGTTAATCAGTGGTTTGAGCGCTAGTTATTCATCCCTGTATATAGCTAAAATAGGCTAGGACTGGTCATTTTCATATTGAAATTAGTAGGAACATTACAACAACTGGCTCCCTTGATCCTTTATCTGCAGAGTAAAAGGCGAGCAAATTTAAAAAATACTAGACTGAATGTTAAGTCAATCAGGACACCTGAACGATGCTACATATATGCACATCTTTATTCCTTTTACTGCATATTTTAATAAACTTACGCTTTGAGGACTTAAAATATTGTACAAAGTTATGTTTATTATAAGGTGAACAAGAAAGTCTGCTGATCCTGTGATTGCAGCGTCCTTTATGTAGCAAAGACAAAGCAATGTTTTGTCCCTGAGATCATCATCAAGGGGAGGCAGACAGGCACCCTTTCTGACTTCTAAACAATCATTCTGTGTGAGTAGATTCTCAATTAGCCAAATTCACAAATTTTAAAATAATAGATATTTTCTTAATATATTTCAGCTTCCATCATAATTTTATATTTATGTTTTGATTATCATTTTATGTTCTCCCAAACATTTAGTAATGGTGGTTTGTACTTTGATTGTTTTCTGAGCATTTTTCAGTGATTCACTGCCCATTCTACCTGATAACACTATTTCTGGATAGCAGATATATAGTAGTAACTAACATCAAACAAGTTGAAATCCATCTCTGGGGATTATTACTGTACTTCAAAGTGAATATCCAGCACCCATTCTTTGCAAAAAAACCTGATAAATCCTGGTAACCATCTCCTGTATGCCAAAAAACTGTTGACATTTCAGAGCAAGGACTCTTTACCAGACTGGACAAATGAGAAAACAAACACATTAAATTGCAGAGGCAGGTAGAGAGAATGGGTGGCATATCAATTACCCCTTTTACATAGTGCTTGAAAGCTAGGTATTTTCTACCTTTTGAGCACTGTGTGAATGAATGGAAGGTAGATTTTGGGGTGGGGGGGGGGGGTCTAAACGTTCCTGCCTTTGATCTGCCAAAATAGGCAGTATCAGAGGCGGAGTGTATTGATGCAGGGCAGTTTCAAAGGACGAGCTGTGTTGCCACACTGCTGTGCTACGTCCCTCCCTTTTGCTTTGGGAAGCCAGCTTGCTGTGTAAAAGGACTCACTGACCTGGCTTTTTTTCTGTTCTGTGTGAACAAGTAAGCCGGCTTCCAGAGATGGGTCATGTATACAGCAATAGCATAGCTTTTCAGTGTAAAAAGGGCTAATGATAATGTGCATAAGGGCTTTAAGTATCCCAGTTGAGTAAGGATTCTGGAGAATGTGTAGTCTAGCATGTGTTCTTCTAGCCAAAGAAATGGGCACAAATGTAAAGGTGTGAAGCAAAAGGATTCAAGATTGAATCTACTCATCTCTTACCAGTGATGCAACATTGATTATTCCAATTTTCCATTGCCTTTTCTCACTTTAACCTACAACATTCTAAACTTGGAGTGTTCCACTCACTCAGGACCCAATCCCACATCCTCAAACATGGGCAGTGCTGTTGCAGTCTGATGAACTGACCCCAATTTACAGAAACCACAATTTACAGACTCTCCCAAGTGAACCATGAATTAATTAGGTTATTGTTTCCCAGATGGTAACTGAGTTTGGGAGCTGCTTCATGGGTCTCCTGCACAGCCCATTTCTACATCCCCCATGATCCACAAGCAAGATAATATCAGTCAACCCAATATTTCAGTCTGCTCTTGCACCACAGAATATTTCTTCTCACCTTCACTCTTTCTTTCTCCCTTTTTCTATTTATACTTACAATCATGAAACCTGATGACCTCTACAACAGCTTTTAATTTTGTCATCTTAATTGGTGGTTCTTCACCTTGAACATTTAATCCCTCTACACAGTCATCAAGATGATCTGAGGGCTCTTAATTTCTCAACTTTTATTCTTGAACTTCTTCCTTTCACTAATTCCAAAAGATGTAGTTATGGGAACATCCACGTTGACATTAGTCTTCTCTTCAATAAATACATCTTCCAGCCTTATTCAAGACCCCCTCGCTCAGCTCCTTTTCTTACAATGTTTTTTGCATTTATACAGAAAGGGAACATTTCATCATCTTTGCTGCAAATTTCCATTCAGCTTTCATTTTCACATTGCCCATTTCAGATCCCTTTCTTGATATCTCTATCTCCATCTCAGACAATAGGTTAGTGACTTTCACCCATTTTAAGCCCAGATAATTCCCTCCAGTCTTTCCGACATTTCTGTCTGCTTTCTACAAGGACTTTATTCCATTCCCTCACTCTCTTCCTCCATCACATCCACTCTGATAATGAGACATCAGTGTCAATCCTTCCTTTTTCCTAAACCAAGGCTTTCTATTGAGCATGGTTGGTGAAAAATCATCTCCTGTACAGCTCCTTCCCCTCTCTTACCACCAAAATCAAGGATAAGGTTTCCCTTGTCCTCACCTTCCACCTGGCCAGCCTTCACATTCAATGTTTTATTCTCCATATTTTTTGCTAGCGTCAGCAGGATTTCACCACTACATTAATTTTTCCCTCCATTTTCAGCATTCCAAATGGTCTATTCCATCCATGATTCACTGATCCTCACATCATCTTCCCATGCACCTGCTCTTTTACCTCTTCTCTTCCCATCATCCAATGTCTTCTTCATTTGGAGGAACCCAAACATTGCCTCTTGCACTTCTTCCAACTTACAATACTGCTTTTGGTGTTCACAATGTGACTTGCTCTATCTTGGAGAAACCAAACACAGATAAGCTGACTACAGTCAAACACCACCAAGGTGGCCCCAAGCTCCCATTCCCCACTTTAATTTCTGCAGCACCACTTCCTACATTGCTCCTAATGCAGCATCTTTTATCTACCCTTCAGGGTAGATAACAATTTCAGGTAACCATTATTTCCCTCCCTTCCCCCTGTAGTTGTGACAATGCTGTTGATTTATTTGTCTTGTTTTCCCACTCTTCTGTCTCCAACTATCAGATTTAAAATAATTGTTACCTTGACAACTCTGGTCTGCACCCCATCATAGGTACCCTCTTCTCCTCTCTGCAATTTAAAATATGCTTGCTTTCTCACGTTTCCAGTCCAAATGAAGTACGATCAAAAGAAACAAGAGCAGAAGTACGCCAATCGGCCCGTCAGTCGTAACTTGAAATGTCGGCTCCACTTCACTTTCCGCTGATACAGCTTGGCCTGCTGAGTTTGTCCAGCACTTTCTATTTACATTTTGGATTTCCAGCTAACATTTTTTAAAATTCCTGGTAGCTTTTCTGCTCAGCATGGTTATGAGGCTATTGCACTTAATTTTAGTGCTCCACATTTAACATTTCACATGAAATTGCATCTGACCGACTAACCCAATTATTTCAAAGAATATGCAAATCTTTCCCAATCCCAAAAGATTGTGCTATATTTCCCTTTTACAATCTACAAAATGGAACGTGTCATTTTTAATAACCAAATTACATAAAATTCCAAAAGTCTTCCTTTGAATTCAGAAGTCATTAGCCTTGCTTTTCTCCCCCCCATAAAAGAAATTAATTGTTTCATAGTCCTAAGGACATGATCTATCGAGTTTTAAACTTCACTCTCATTATATCATAACATTAATCACAATACACTTGGGATATCTGATGCACAACAGTGTTTCCCTTATCAATGGTGTCATTAATAATTATGGGTTAGGTGATGAATAACTATCTCTTCCCACCCTCCATTTTGAGTTTATTTTTAGGTAATTGGGTTAGTAAGTGGCAGATTAGTAGACTCAGCTCACTCTAGCATAATTACTGTGGAGCACTAAAAGCTGGTACGAAAATCTAGATATTAAAGGCAAGGTTAATAATGATGCTTCAATTCCAAATAAAACCATACTGCACATTTCTAATTTTGAATTTTCCACTTTGATTTTGTTGAACACAACATAATGTACAGTAGATTCACTTGATGCCCATGTTTCTTTTTACATCAAGCTCACTATGTCATTAACTTATGTTACACATACCCATGTTCCCATCCATCTTATATTTTGTATTAAAATAAACAGGAAACTAATTTGTACCTTTCCCTGGTACAAAATGACAGGGCACACAAAACGACTACGACATCTTGCCATCTTACTACGGCTCACCAAGTCCTGCAATTTACTTGTCTGAACTGTGCTCTCAAACCTGTAAAACATGAGGACAAATATTAGATCTCAATCAATGTGATTACATTACATTGCATTACATATAGGTGGCATATCAATGTTGCCAGGTAGATGGGTTTTGTATTCTCAGTCCTACTATTGTTGTATGCTTTGTAAAGCCTGCACAAGGCTGAGCTGATGACATAACCAACACTGGACGAAGTGGGATTTAGCTCTGAACCAAAAGGTAGCAGAAATATCTGTTAGCAATTGAGAACTGAAAGCAGCACAATTTTTCACTTCCCTATTGGAGCACAAAAAGATTAAGAAACTATTCAGACTTTAAGCCACAAGCCAGTGAGCCATGTAATGAGGCCAATGCAGAGAATATCAGCAACCTTTCTGATAAAATGGAGCTTTGACTTGAAGTACAACCTTTCACAAATTCTGGAATACTTTCAAATAAGTACAAAATAAATTTGTACATTTTTTTTTACATCTTTGACAAAATAGGATGCAAGCTGCAGAAGGACTCAACAATTTATGAATTTATTTCCCTATGCCAACATACAAACCCTAATTATCGTATAGGCAAGCACTACTGGGAATCTGGACACGATCAAGCTGTCAAAGATAACCTAGTTGCAAATGACAGAAATTCAAAGTTCTCTTTCAAGATCCCTTTATTCTCATGTAACATATATTACACAAAATTGTCTTCTGCCTGCTGAAGGCAGATAAATTTTCACCTTCAGTGTCACTTGGCATTCCTTACAATAAGAGAAGCAAAAGAATGTCCCTTCAAAGTCACTGTGTATCCGAGGATTCGCCTCTAGCACTCTGCAGACGCAGACTCCTGTTCAATCTATCGGCAATCCAAGCTCCAGATCCAAACCTCCGACACAACCAGGAAATCTTCAGCGCCGGAGGCCCTTCTTGCCCTCAGCACCCTCTTAAATCCCAGCCTGGTTCCCATGAGCCAGTCTCCAATCTCCAGCAGCCCGCAACCTGCGTCGCTCCCTCGACCGAAAGTTGCCCACAACTGCTGACCCCCCCCCCCCCCCTCGCTGATCTGTCATAATAGTCACCGTGTTGTAGGGTTATCTTCTCTGATTCTCCTTCTCAATAGGGGATGTTCTCCCCATTTCTGATCCCCTGCACTGGTCCACTGCCAAGTATTGGACATTTGAACCCTTCGGAGCAGCGCTGTGACTCAGCTCTCCCAGGTCCACACCAATGCTGTTAGAGCAGCTCTGGTGGTGCCCCCATTTTGCTGATTTAAATACTTTTCCTTCCAGAAAAAAGCTATAGTACAGGTAATTCCCCATGTTGACAGCTCTCCACAGTTTTTGACAAATTTGGACAGGAACTTGCTGGCACATGCTATTTTTCCATCACAAAACTATGATTTGTATAGTAAACCGAAAAAGAAATAAAGCTCTTCTCACCATCAGATTTCAAAAACTCACAATGAGACAGACGAGGTCAAAATTATGAAAATTTAAAGCACATGCAGACCTTTGAAAAACCAAACACTGAAAGTGCTATGGGATTTACAAGCCAGAAGAAAAGATTTAAAATTTATTTTATATTAGGAATGAGTTGCCACCATGGTAAAATTAACATTAGCAGTGATTTTTAGTCCATTTAACTGATCACAGTTAGAAGTTTATTTACCCCTGACATTACTATCTATAACATGAATTACCTTAACTTTAAAAGTTGTAAAATTTTGGCAAGTACCATAAGTTTATAATCTTTCTTAGATTTAATGCCAAGTTTCAATGAGGTGCCATTATAAGCAAAACCTGCAGAAGAAAGGGACAATTCAGAATGCTTTTCTGGATTTCCATGTTTCAACATCCTTGTGTCCTCTGCAGAAGTTGATGTTCAATTTACTCTATGATAATGGCTCACATGAATATCTTGGGCAATGTTGAAAAGATCAAGGATTTCAATTTTCTTTACATTAAAGAGTGGAGATGCTAACCAAAAAAAATACTTGAAATCTCTCGAGTTTGACATTTTAAACTGTCTGAAGATTCTGATTTTCACTCAGCTTAGCTTGTGCCTTCACACTCACCTGGCTTGGCACTCTTTCCATTTGTGCTGGCAGAAATGTCAAAGGCATGTCTGACTCAAGACTCCAATCGACTTGAAATGCATGGCATCCCATGGTCTGCTGTGACCATTATACATTTTATAATAACCCAATATTGCATACAAAACTAAGTAGGAAGCACTAAAAGTATTCTGCATTGAATTGATTTTCTCTGCACTTGTAGTGAGGTGCTACTGCAAAGTGAGAGAAGAATGACACACAAACAGGTGTAAGTGAAGTCAAGACTGATTTATTGATCTCCCCAGCCCTGCTTTTATAGACCCAGCTTCCCGCCACTGGGCCTGGTATTCCCGCTGCTGCAGGTGGATGTGACGTCCCCAATGAGCTGGCTTTTAATTGGTCGTGGTTCCCGCCATGCAGGCTCCTAGCCAATGAAGGTCCTTAATGTGCGCAGGTTTTCCACGCTCATCGCGGTAGTCTGCCATTTTGAGTGCCAGTTCGCTTGTCAGGTAGCAGGCTGCTACATTATATTATTATTCTTCCATGCTTCACAACATATTTCAATCAAATAGTGTTTCATTATTAAATGTATTCTCAAGGTGTAAAAAACAAATCTACCCTCCTCGCCCCAATACCCTCCACCACGCTGCCCCCCCCCACCCCCTACTCTGACCTCTGCTTGGTAACCCGTGTCTTTCAATGTGCAAAGTCCACTAGTAAGTGGAATTTATGCTTGACTATTTGTTAAAACTATTCATTGGTGGCCCTGAAAGGCAGCATCAAACCAAATGAATGAACTAACTCCATCATATCAAATTATATTTAAACAAATTTAACAGATTTTCTATTATTACCAGACAAATATTCACTTCCCTTTTTGAAAGATATAAAAATAAATGTGATATACATTTAGTAACTGCCATTTGAACCATTTCATTTCTTTTAACGCTCTTAATACACTCGGTACATTGGTGTATCCGGGTGACATGGGCTCGTAGGCCGAAAAGGCCTGTTACCATTCTATATGTCTAAATTAAAAAATTTTAACTAGGTGAACTCAACCCAAGAGTCAACAACAAGTAAGGATTTAAGTTCCTCCGCACATTGTACTTGTGCACATGGCAATAAACTCTTATTATTCATTGATGACACTTGGAATCCTGAATTTTTAAGCTATTTTGAAAACAACAGAAGAGCAGGTAACTGTCAGGAGAAGGAAAGGCAAGCAGACAGGTACCCCTGTGGCCATTCTCCTCAATCATAAGTACTGTATACTGCTTTGGATTCTAAATGGGGTGGGGGGCGGTGTAGACAACGACCTACCAAAGCCAAGTTGCAGTGACTAGGTCTCTGGCTCTGAGCTTGGCCGTGTGGGCTCAAGAAGGGGAGGAGGAAGAAAAGAGCAGCAGTAATGATTGGGCATTCAATAGTTAGAGGAGCAAACATGAGATTCTGTGGACACAAAAGAGATTCCCAGATGGTTTGTTGCCTCCCAGGTGTGAGAAGGGATATTTGGGATCAGATCCATAGCATACTGAAAAGAGGAGCCAGAAGTTGTGCATAAGTAGGAAAAGGGATGAGGTCCTGAAGGGAAGTAGGAAGATGAAAGACATGACCTCGTGTAGTAATCTCAGGAATACTGCCTGTGTCACATGCCAGTGATGACAAGAATAGGATGATGCGGCAGATAAATGTGTGGCTGTATAACTGGTGCAGGGTTTCAGGTTTCTGGATCATTGGGATCTTTTCTGGGAAAGGTACAATCTGTACAGAAAGGACAGGTTACACATGAGACCAATAGCCTGTGGAGAGGTTTCCTGAAGCTGTTGGGGAGGGTTTAAAGTTGTTTGGCAGGGGGATGGGAACCAGAACAATAGGGCAGAGAATTCAACAGATGGTGGAAAGATTGATGAAATGTGTAGTGAGATTGTGAGGAAGGACAGGCAACGAAGGGAGCATAATTGTAGTAATTTGGAAGGATTGAAATGCAAGTAGTACAAGTGTGGACCTCTTAACATCTGATCAGGCAACGTCTGAACGCAAATAAGTCCATCGATCATGGTCTGATAGTGTTATAATGGAGTTCAGTCAGAAATTCCGATCTGAGAACAGGATGTACGGACGTAACCCAAACTGCAGAAGAGGCAAGGGAAAAGGAAACTGCAAAAGGAGAACAGGTGCAGAAAAGGTTCACTGTCAAGGGGTTAGCCAAATTCTTTGCAGGCCTTAACAGCTTGCTGAAGAGTGCCGAAGAGATGGACGCAAACACTGAATGCTTTTCACTGACAGAGAGGAGTGATCCTGCGGTGTTTGCTGCATATATATAAAAAAAATGAAGAAAAAGCAAACCAGGCAAACAGCACTGGCCACATTCCTGAAGAAGCCAACACCTCCCCAAGAAGAGCCTCAGCCAGGTCCTTCAGGCATCACAGTGACAGTTCATCAATGGAGGTTTATTCAACCTGAAACTCTTCCAGTGGAACACTACGAGGGAGTTGAGAACAGTGATGTGGATGATCCAGACCCTCTGTTAAATTGTGTTTGATATCGGGCAAGAAAGTGTTTACACAAGTTTTTTTTTAAATCATAAGTTCAATATCCCATACAGCTTTGCTAAGTAAATGCAATAATGTCCACATCGCATAACACCCAATTTCGCAGAATTTATCGTGGACATTAAGCACTGCATATCTGTATTAGGAATAAGGGCGATGAGCTTGGTATGTGGAATTACAATGTTGTGATCATTACAGAGACTTGGCTGATATGCAGGTACCGGGGTTTAAATGTTTCAAAAGGGAGAGGATCATAGGTAAAGGGCAGGGGGTGGGGGAGGGGGGGTGCAGCATTATTAATCAGGTACAATATCACAGCTGCAGAAAGGCAGGACATCGTGGAAGGAATGTCAATTGAGTTACTGTGGGTAGAAGTCAGAAACAGGAAGGAAGCAATTGTATTGGGAGTAGTCCATAGGCTCCCAAATGGCCTTTGGGACAGATAAGGTGGTAGATTTTGGAATGGTGCAAAAATGTCAGGATTGTTGTTATGGGAGATATCAACTTCCCAATATTGACTGGTATCTCATTACTGCAAGAGGAATAGTAGGGGCAGAATTTGTCAGGTGTGTCCAAGAAGTTGTGTCCACACCTCCCTGATCTTTAGTATTGTTATGGATTAGAATAGGAGTACACAAAATGGTAAAGTGTTTAACTGGGGAAGAAATAATTAAGATAGAATTAGGCAGGAGCTGGGGAGAGTAAATTTGGAACAGATGTTCTTGGGGAAAATGCACACGTAATGCAGAGTACGCTTAAAGAGACCACTTGTGCGAGAGTCTGGATTGGTTTGTCCCACAGAGAAAGAGAAATGACAGGACAAGGGAACTCTAGCTGACAAAAGAGATGAGACAGCTAGTCACAAGAAGAAAAAAGCATACACAAGGTTAAGGAAGCAAACGCCAGAAAGGCCTCATGAAAATTTGGTAGCCAGAAATGAACTTAAAAAGGACGAAGGAGAGCTAGAAGGGGGAATGAGAAGGCCTTGGCAAGTAGGATTTAGGAAATCTCCAAGGCGTTCTTTGCATGCATGAAGAACAGAAGGATAACTAGAGTGAAGGTAGGGCCACTTAAGGATAAAGAAGAGAACACGTGCCTGGAGGAAAAGGAGGAAGGGGATGTCCTAAATGAATACTTTGCTTCAGTGTTCACCAGAACAAGGGACCTTGGTCAATGTGAGGACAGTAAAACACAAGCTTACGTGCTGGAGTACATTGAGGTTAAGAGGACATGTCGGGTCTTCTCAGATTTGATAGACAAGTTCCTGGACCAGACAAGGTATATACCAGATTACTACAGGAAGCAAGGGAAGAGATTACTAGGGCTTTGGCAATGAGCTTTGCTTCTTCCCTGGCCACAGGTGAGATACTGAAGGATTGGAGAATGGCAAATGTCATTTCCTTGTTTAAAACCCAAATTATAGACCAATGAATTTTATGTCAATGGCAAGAAAACTATTGGGAGGGGATTCGTCAGAACATTTTTTATAAGCATTTAGAGAAGCATTGTCTTCTCAAGGATAGTTAGCATTGCTTTGTGAGGGGTAGGTCCTGCCTCATAAGCATAGTTGAGCTTGAGGAAATGACAAAAGAAATTGATGTTCAGTAGATGTGGTCAATATGGATTTTGTAAGCATTTGACAAGGTCAATTCATTCAGAAAGTCATCTGGCATATGGGATCTATAAAATCTTGGCTGTGTAGATTCATAATTGGCTTGCCTGGAGGTCAGTGACTAGTGGTGTTCTGTAGGATTCTGTTCTGGGACCCCTACTCTTTGTGATTTTCATGAATGATTTGGAAGAAGTGGAAGAACAGATCAGTACGTTTGTAGATATCAATGGCTGCAGGTGTTATGGATATTGGAGAAGGTTGTTGTGAGTTACAACAGGATATAGACAGGATGCAGAGTTGGGCAAAGAAGTGGCAGAGGAATTCAGTGTGATGCATTTTGGAAGGTTCAAATCCATGGATCTCTCAAGATTGCCACGCAAGTTAACAGGGTAGTTAAGGCTTCTGGTACGCTGGGGGATTAAGTTCAAGAGCTGTGAGGTAATGCTGCAGCTCCAAAAAAGCTCTGGTTAGACCATACTTGGAATATAGTGTTCAGTTCTGGTCACCTCATTATAGAAAGTATGTTGAAGCTTTGGAGAGGGCACAGAGAAAATTTACCAGGATGTTGCCTGGATTGGAGATCATGTCTTATGAGGCAAGGTTAACAGAGCTTGGGCTTTTCACTTTGGAAAAAGCAGGATGAGAGGTCATTTAATGGAGGTCTACAAGATTATGAGAGGTATAGATAGGGAGAACAGCCAACAGCTTTTTCCTGGGGCGACAGAAGCAAATACTAGAGAACAACTATTCAAGTTGAAGGGAGGAAAATTTAGGGGAGACGTCAGGGGTAAGTTTTTAAAAAAATCAATACAGAGTAGTGGGTCCCTGGAATGCACTGCCCGGGTTGGTGCCAGAGGGTGGCACAATGGGGAGATTTAAAAGATTCTTAGAAAGGCACATGAGTGCAAGAAGAATAGAGGGTTATAGATGTGAGGAAGGGAAGGCCTACACTCTTCGAGTATGTTTATAGGTCAGCACAATATCATACTTTGTTGAAATGTTCTGGATAAGAAAGAAAAATCAATGTAGTCCTTTTTTGACCACGATGAACTTTTTCAAGTCTCTCAATCAAGATTTCAAATAAGCAAAAATAAACTAAATTTTATTGCAAATATATTTAGTGGTATTCTTCCATGCAGCCTCCCTGCACCTTTAAACTCACATACAATGTTACTTCAGTGTGGATTGCCTGCTGTCTTTTAGTAGAGGGTCTCTGAGGAGAAAAAAGGAAATGCATCAACTTGTCGATATGGCTGTAAACCTCAGAATGGCTGGAGCAATAGGTGTATTGCATACTGAGAAAGCAATGCAAAGTTGAAAATCACCAAGACCCACATCATGACTTTTAGCATCGACTTTCATTGCTAACCATTCTCACACCCTTCTGAAATAGTTTATGGTGTTTTAGTCATCAGCTATTAAGAAAGAATGGCTTTCCTAATCTCTATCCTCTTTACTAAGACCTCCGATGTAATTGTCCAAATACTTTGCAGCTTTCCCCTTGTGTAAGCTGGATTCTTTTCTGGAACAAATAGCAGCATCTACTCAAACCACAATGTACCTCCTATAAGGCAAGGTAAAAACTAGTTTTAAATATGCCAGCCACTCACAGTATTTGTCCCAAGCCAAACCATCTAGCCAAATGAACTGCACAATATTTCCCAAACTAAACCACCCAGACAAATAGATGGTTTATTGACATCAACATGAGCAAACAGCAACTTTGCTCCATTGCGGCTACAGGCAAGGGTTACCATAATTAAACAAAGTGATCGATGATTATTTTTAGGGGCTATCACTTTTAGCCCCCTTGTTTTGTTTTGGGTTTTTTTTGTCAGCTTTGTTGTTGGCAGCAATGAAGAAATGTGGAGAAGTATTCCAGATAGCAAATTTATGCTTCCTCTCAAAGGAAGACCAAGATCAAGTATTAAAAATTACAAAGAACATAATGAAACTTAAAAGAACAGAATGAGCTTTGAGAATAAGTTTCAAATAGTAAAACTTAAAAGCTTCTCTTGGATATATGTTTAAATATGAACAAGAAATTTCCTGCTCTCATGGGATGACCTGTTAATCTATAGAAGTTGGAAACCCTATGCCAAAAAAGCACAGTATTGGGCTTTGCAGTAACAGAAGAGAGTGATCACCCACTGTAGTGCCTACCCGATTATCCATACTCTCTATTACCATACCTAATCGCTACCACTTTTGAACTGCAGTGAACATCAGTGAGCCATTTGAGGGTTGTTACCCCAACCTGATAAAACAGAAATACTTCAGAACATGACCAGTAGTAAAGGAAGCCTATTGGGCCCTTTGGTTCTGCTCTACTATTTATTAAGATGATGGCTGATCTTCTGCATCAGTGACATTTTCCAGCACAATTCTCATATCCCTTGATTTCCTAATACAAGGGTATGCGCCGCTTAATGTCCACGATATGTTCCGTGAAATTGGGCATTATGCAAACACCAAGTATATACTCAGCAAAGCTATATGGGATACTGAAATTGCACTAAATTAAACAATACTATATCTAGATACATAAACCTTTGTATACAAAAGACACAAGTTACACTGTGTTGCGTGTGGGAAGTTGTGGCATACATCCGGTTACGCCCTGTTCTCTGACCAGGTTTTCAGAACTATTAGAGCGTTATGGGACAACGGACATACACGCGGTCAGACGTTGCCCACACGGACATCAAGCCAAGCATACCTGTATTCATATAAAGCTAACAAGGTCTATGTTATTCAAAACAAAGTATTCACGATGGTGCACCACTCCGCTGGTGTGCAACAATTTCTCCTTATTTCACTCCAAAACAGCTAACTCCATATTCTAAAGCAATGCACTCTGGCTCCAAACGCGTCAGGCAGGAAAAGCATCAACACAGCATTTAGCCTATCAAGCCCTTTAGTAATTGAGTATGTTTCAATGAGTTTATCTCACATTCTTCCCAACTCCAGAGAACACATTGCCAGTTTGTCTGTATGGGCAAACTCACCATCCCTGGAGGCTGATGAATCTTTTCTGCACTCCCTCTCTAGGAAGTATAATCCTTTCTTTGGTAAAGAGATCAAAAACACCACAATTTTTATATTGCTTTCAATTTTATTTAATGCACACTATTATAGCTATATTTAAAGAAACAAAGTACTCCCTCGGCTGCAACAATAATTTACATAGACATTGTACAATGCACATGGTTAATTCATTATCAAATTATGACATCAAATAGCACCAGTCCCTGATACCTGGCTTTGAAATCACAGAAATTGAAAGATCATTCTAGTTAACAAAAAGCCAAACAACCTTCTATATACAGCCATAAAAATGGTTGTAACCATGAAGTCAAACTTTAATAATTTGATTCACTGTCTTCTTGATTTTTCTTTTATTTACTTTATTGAACAGAAACAACAGTAAAGACCATGTGAATTTGACAGTTGCCTTCCAGAATGTTGCCTTTCCTGTTCACTTGGGGCACTATTAATAATCTCAAAAGAGATGCAGCAACTCCAACTATGAAAATTCCTAATATTGTACCACCTGGGGTGGGGAGGGGAAGAGGACTCGCGTTGTAAAGAAAATGCACTTGGGGGGAAAAAAAGCTTCAAAATATCTATCTATTTAGTTATTTATTAAACACCGCTGCTGCATTCAGGGAAATTATTCCCAAGTTCCCAGAATGCAGTCATTGTCAAAAGTGAGTGACTCATTCCTGTTCTGAAATTTTACCTGCGGCACCCCTAGACATTAGTGCAGACTGCCTGCGGTCTACACTGAACTGCAGCCGGTCCGCAACATTGAGCTAATGAATACGACATAACAGGTGACATCGACCCATGTCCAGCCTACATAAGTACCGCACGTCAGGTACTTAGTCTAACACACAGCTAAATTTGCACACTGGTCACTCTGTGTGAACGGCCACTCTGGAAGGGAAGCATGAAAATTAACTATGGAAAAAAATAACATTATAAATATGTTAAAAAACATAATTGATAAGTTTTCTTCACTTCTATGTTGATCTACTCATTATCTTACACTTTCTCCAAAGGTGAAATCAAAATGACCAACGTGATTCCATCTTTCACAAAGGACAAATTGGTTGCTTTAAGCAGCTGCAAATGTATCTCGAGGGACAACCTAATCTTTGGATTTAGTGTCAAGAGATTTCACAGTAAGTTCTCAATCTTAACAAATTCAACTTGAGTACATCGGTTCTATTGCGGAGCATACAAATTAACATAACAATTACAGCACGGAAACAGGCCATTAGGCCCTTCTAGTTCCCACCGAACCAAACACCCCTTTCTAGTCCCACCTCCCTGCACAATGCCCATAACCCTCCATCTTCTTCTCATCCATATACCTGTCCAACCTTTTCTTAAATAATACAATTGACTCTGCCGCCACTATTTCTCCCGGAAGATCATTCCACACGGCTACCACTCTCTGAGTAAAGAAGTTCCCCCTCATGTTGAGGCCAGGTTCCCCCAATCTCCGTGCCTTCACTGTACAGCTGCAAAAGCTTCATCAGAACTAAATCATCATTTCCCCCCGACATGATTATTTCCAGTAACTTGTTTTGATCATCACAAGATCACCAATTACAGAGTTATGCCAGCTAAAACTCTACACAAGGGGCTTGTGTAGCCACTCAGCTGATGAAAGGGATAAAAGGTAAAGGTTCCATTATTGTCACGTAGAATGTAGCAGGCAGGAAATTCTTGAACTTTTGTCTCCTGTAAGGAAGACAGCAAGTCTGCCATATAATGAAGCCAACATAATCCAAATAGGCTACACCAAACCACGCCATACAACAGAATAAGGTGCCTCAGCAACATTCAAGCTTAAAACATGCTATTGCAAAAGCAGTTGTGAATCTTGCTCCATCTACTTTAATTCTTCACCATCCACACTATCAATACCATTCCACAATATAGACTAATCTGGAAGTACTCTGGAAAAACACAACAGGGACATAGAAACATAGAAGATAGGAGCAGGAGTAGGTCATTCGACCCTTTGAGCCTGCTCCGCCATTCAACAAGATCATGGCTGATCTTAAAGTTCAGTACCCCGTCCCCACCTTTTCTCCGTAACCTTTAATACCCTTATACTGAAGAAATAGATCTAATTCCCTCTTAAATAGATTTAATGAACCTGCCTCTACTGCCCTCTGTGGGAATGAATTCCACAGATTCACCACCCTCTGGGTAAAGAAATTCCTCCTCATCTCGGTCCTAAATGATTTGCCTATTATCCTCAAACCATGGCCCCGGGTTCTGGATTTTCCCATCCTTGGAAACATCCCATCTGCATCCATTCTGTCCAGTCCTGCCAGAATTTTATAGGTCTCAATGAGATCCCCTCTCAATCTTCTAAACTCCAGCGAGTAATTTCCCAATCACACAAAATGTACATGACCCCAGACTCGTTGAGTATCTTTAATTAAGTTCCATTACCTGTCCTTGCCACCCTCTGTGCTTGCATACTCTATAAAGATAATCTGTCGGGGGTAATGCCCACAAAGTTCTCCATTTGGATTCTGGATCACACTGCACACATAGTCCTTCCTGAACAACTCCAAGCAGCGAGACTCAATCTTGTCTACCTGCAATAAAAGAAACAGTGCAAATTACTTAAGCAGAAAGGTCTGGTCAACACTCATTAATCTACTATCTTCAATTTGGAAATCCAAAGGACAAAGCATTATTCAGACACTTCTAATAACCTCCTATATGAAGGATATTATTGCAAAGGATACCATTCTGCACAACAAAGAGGCTTCATTTTGTTTTACATGTAAAGTAGATGTTTTTCTAGGGGAGTCTGTGTTCACATATTCAACTCAATTACATGAGGCTGCGTCTTTAAAAAAAAGACCTCCACCACCCAGGCCATGCCCTCTTCACTCTGCTACCATCAGGAAAAGGTACAGGAGCCTGAGGACACTCAGGCACAGGGACAGCTTCTTCCCTGTTGCCATCAGATTCCTGAATGATCAATGAACTAAAGACTCTGCCTTACTTTTCGTGGACTACTATTTATATTTATTTTTATATTAGTGTTAATGAATATCTGCACTGTGGTGTTGCCACAAAACACCAAATTTTGAGACTTGCTCATGACAATAAATTCTGAAATAAAAGGGCATTACCTCACAAGGTATTGTCATTTAAAGAATAAACTGAGTTGTAAATGCAAGTTCAAACAGAAGGAAGGTAAAGTGACACACGATTTTTTTTTAATTTAAAAATTAGGGAAATGTACAAGTTTTCACCTTGAAAATAAAAAAAATGCAGTTCAAAGAAAAAGATGTGCAACAAAGTTAAAAGAAATGTCAATATCAAGAATCGGTTCTCATTTAATGCAAAATAAACCTTTATCATTGAAAGTGCTTTATAGGAAATGTTTCACATTCATCAAATGCCAAAGAACTAATTATTTTTGTTATTGTTGCAACTGTTATTCCCAGCGTGGGTTATTGTTGAATGGCGGAAATAAAGGAAATAAGAACAAGAGTGGGCTATCTGGCTGCACAAGCCTGCCCTAACATTCAATCAAATCACAAATGATTTCTCAACTTTGTACCAGGCCTACTTTGTCCCCAATCTTTTTATCTTATGAAAATGTATTCTACTGTATATCAACTTTACTCTTTAATGAGTTAACCTCCACAACTCTGGGTAGAGAATTCCAGAGAATCACCACTCTAAAAGAAGAAACTTACAAACCTCAGCCCCTTGGTCCCGTTCATTCACCCTTACACCTGTGAAAGCGTGGCAACATTTACCTGTGCTTTCTGAACGCCAATGAATACAGACCCTCCTGGTTTGGCATCAAAAACAGAAAACCATATTGATAAAGAGGGTTCACCCGGAAATGTTAACTTATTCCAGACAACTTTGAGTCGACTCTTTTAAACTGCAGTGCCTGAGACCCAAGTGTGAATACTAGGGCAAAGGAGCTTTTAAATTGCAGGGGGGATTTACCCATTATATCTCCAACCCAGCAATTAAAATCCTGCCCCCCCCGCAAATGACGCGTCACGTACTCACCGGAAGCACTGCTGGATGTTTGGATGCTGGCTGCCTGGTGACGCACGCATGCAAGCACTGACATCACCTGAATAAGCTGGTCAGCCATTTTCCTGTTCAAATCAACCATGGACACAGCCTAAGTAAGTTTAACTGGGCTCCCTGACTACCTCTGAGGTAGGCCAGGGACCTGGTTGGATTCTGACAGGGTTGACCAGGTCAGACCCCTTTTAACTGCCGCATAAGTGGGGCACTAAACAGGCATATTTTACACAGCAGTTTGAAAGGGCCAAGAGCATCCATCATTTTCTGTTTGTATTTCAGGTTTCCTCACATCTGCAGTTTTTGTACTAGTTTCATTGAGTTCATGTCTCTGGTTTGAAATCTTCTATTTTGGGTTTGGTTCACGACTGGAGAAGGTTAGTCCAAACTTTTTTTTTTAAATGACTGTAGTAAAACAGACACCATGATTGAAGTAAAAACATGAATACTGGAGAAACCCAGCAGGTCAATGTGTGTCCTCTAAGGTGCTTAGGCAATTCCTGCCAGGAGTAAATCTGTCTGCCTTGCAGCAGGCAAAAAGAAATTTTATGCAATATGACACTGTTTTATTACTATGATAATAAATTGAATCGATAGAGCAAAGATATGCAAGCTCAAACAGAAGGAAAGTAAGGTGACATTAGATTTTAAATTAAAATTGTCAGGAATAGTACAAATTTTCACCTTGAAAATAAAGAGAGAGAGGGGTCACTGCCGCGGGGGGTGGGGAAGAGGGGACGCTGCCGCGGGGGGTGGGGAAGAGGGGACGCTGCCGCCGGGGGTGGGGGGGAAGAGGGGACGCTCCCGCCGGGGGTGGGGGGGAAGAGTGGACGCTGCCACGGGGCGTGGGGGGGGAAAGATGAGAGGGGACGCCGCCACGGGGGGTGGTGGGAAGAGGGGACGATGCCACGGGGGGTGGGGGGAAGAGGGGACGATGCCACGGGGGGTGGGGGGAAGAGGGGACGATGCCACGGGGGGTGGGGGGAAGAGGGGACGATGCCACGGGGGGTGGGGGGAAGAGGGGACGATGCCACGGGGGGTGGGGGGTAGAGGGGACGATGCCGCCGGGGGTGGGGGGGGAAGAGGGGACGCTGCCGCCGGGGGTGGGGGGGAAGAGTGGACGCTGCCACGGGGCGTGGGGGGGGGAAGAGGGGACGATGCCGCGGGGGGTGCGGGGGAGAGGGGACGATGCCGCGGGGGGTGCGGGGGAGAGGGGATGATGCCGCCGGGGGTGGGGGGGAAGAGGGGACGCTGCCGCCGGGGGTGGGGGGGAAGAGGGGACGCTGCCGCTGGGGGTGGGGGGGAAGAGGGGACGCTGCCGCCGGGGGTGGGGGGGAAGAGGGGACGCTGCCGCGGGGGGTGGGGGGGAAGAGGGGACGCTGCCGCCGGGGGTGGGGGGGAAGAGAGGACGCTGCCGCCGGGGGTGGGGGGGAAGAGGGGACGCTGCCGCTGGGGGTGGGGGGAAGAGGGGACGCTGCCGCCGGGGGTGGGGGGGAAGAGGGGACGCTGCCGCGGGGGGTGGGGGGGAAGAGGGGACGCTGCCGCCGGGGGTGGGGGGGAAGAGAGGACGCTGCCGCCGGGGGTGGGGGGGAAGAGGGGACGATGCCACGGGAAGTGGGGGGTAGAGGGGACGATGCCACGGGGAGTGGGGGGTAGAGGGGACGATGCCACGGGGGGTGGGGGGAAGAGGGGACGATGCCACGGGGGGTGGGGGGAAGAGGGGACGATGCCACGGGGGGTGGGGGGAAGAGGGGACGATGCCACGGGGGGTGGGGGGAAGAGGGGACGATGCCACGGGGGGTGGGGGGAAGAGTGGAGAGGAGACGCTGTCGCGGGGGGGATAGTGAGTGGTCGGGGGGCTACTGACAGCCGGTGGGGGGGGGGGGTGGCGGGGGGAGACTTACCAACCGTTCCCCTGAATGCGCAAATCACACACGATTTCCCCTCTTTGTACCAGGCCTCCAGAGCCCCCCCACCCCCGCCCCCCCCCCCCCCCCCCCCCCGCCCGCCCAGTCTTGGTTTATCTTTCAACTGTGTACGACCTTTCCTCGAATGAGTTCGCCTCCAGCGCCCTGGGGACGGGATCAGCCCTGAGGGGAGGAAGGCGGTTCTGCACCTTGTAGTCGGGCTGTGAGTGAGAACTCGGACAAGCCATGTGCCTGGTCCGCTCGGGCTCCGTGGGGCGAGGGCCCCCGCCACCGCGTTACCTTGGGGCCGGCCTCCTTGGCCCGGTACTGGTGTTTGGAGAAATGCTCCATCAGTTCCCCGATCTCCTCGCTCCTGCCGCCCATGCCAGGCCCCGCCAGGCCAGCCCGCCGCATGCCGCAGCCCTCACTCCGCGCGGCCCCCACCGGCCTCTCCTCGCACGGGCCTGCGGCCCATGGCCCGGCCTCTGCGAACGTCCCTTCGCGGCGCACGGCGTTCAAACCCGGCACCGAGCGTCACGGCCGAACGCCTTGTCCCTTGGACCCATGACGTCACCTGACCTCTCACCCCCGCCGCGTCGCACGTCGCCCCGCCCCCTCAGCTGTCAATCCCCCGGGCCAGTGAGCCGTGCCTCGGCGTGAACGAAACCCTGAGATCAACCACCTTAGAAACGATAACTCGAAATAGTGCCCCTCCCGCCAAAGATCGGCGCGGAAGGGTGGGCGGAGCAGTTTGCAGCGCCAGTGATCGGGAGCGGGGTTCACATCCCGCGCTGTCTGTCCGTCCTCCCCAAGGGCTCGCACTGTTCCAGGCGTACCGGGGTTAATGGGGTGTATGTAAACGGGACGGCACGGGCTTGTAGGGCCAAATCGGCTTGCATGCATGTCTGTGACTCACTCTTCATTCAGGAACCTGATGGCAGCGGGAAGAAGCTGCCCTTGTGCCGCTGAGTATTCAGGCTTTCCCCTGATGGTAGCGGAGGGAAGAGGGCATGGCCAAGGTGGTGGGGGTCTTTGAGGATAGAGGCTGCTTTCTTGAGACCCCCCCCCCTCAATGGAGCGAAGACCGGTGCCGGTGATGTTGCAATGCGAGTTAACCACCCTCTGGTGATTTTTCTTGCCCTGAGCATTGGCACCTCCACACCAGTGATGCAACCAACCGGGATGCTGTACACGGTACACCTGGCAATCTTCTTTGGCTTGGCTTCACGGACGAAGATTTATGGAGGGGGTGAAAAGTCCACGTCAGCTGCAGGCTCGTTTGTGGCTGACCAGTCCGATGCGGGACAGGCAGACACGGTTGCAGCGGTTGCAAGGGAAAATTGGTTGGTTGGGGTTGGGTGTTGGGTTTTTCCTCCTTTGCCTTTTGTCAGTGAGGTGGGCTCTGCGGTCTTCTTCAAAGGAGGCTGCTGCCCGCCAAACTGTGAGGCGCCAAGATGCACGGTTTGAGGCGTTATCAGCCCACTGGCGGTGGTCAATGGGGCAGGCACCAAGAGATTTCTTTAGGCAGTCCTTGTACCTTTTCTTTGGTGCACCTCTGTCACGGTGGCCAGTGGAGAGCTCGCCATATAATACGATCTTGGGAAGGCGATGGTCCTCCATTCTGGAGACATGACCCATCCAGCGCAGCTGGATCTTCAGCAGCGTGGACTCGATGCTGTCGACCTCTGCCATCTCGAGTACCTCGACGTTAGGGGTGTGAGCGCTCCAATGGATGTTGAGGATGGAGCGGAGACAACGCTGGTGGAAGCGTTCTAGGAGCTACACCTGGCAATATATTGCTGCAAACAACCGAGGTCGGGATTCATAGAAATGTCAAAATGCCACTTACTCAATTTCTTTGAAAGCTTTAATACTTCTAAAAATGTTAGATCAGATTAAAACGACACAATTGGGAACATGATCTAACTTCCGAAACTAACTGGAACTAATATGCAGGTTTTCATTTCAAAATGTTCTGGGTGATTGATGGGGAAACAATCCACAACGGGTCGATCTTTTTTGAGCATTTTTACTATTGCTGGGAGTATTCAAGAGGCATTGGTTTCCTGGGATGAGGAAGTTATTTGATCTACATCATTCGAGTTTTAAAAAAAATGAGTTGATCTCATTGCGAATTAGTTTTGAAGAGCAATTTAGAATGCAGTTGATGCAAGCAGCTGCTTCCCAGAGATTCTGGGGCTTAGAATGTAGTATCAGGTAAGGAATTAGCCACTAAGTGGTTTTAGGGAAAACTCCTTCACCACAAAGGTTGTAAATCCTTAGAATTTGGTGTCAACCACTGAATGCAATCAAGACTGAAATTTTTGGAAAGGGAATCAAGCAGAAAAGCAGATTGAATGTGAAAGGAGTTAAACAAGAAAGTCTGCAGATGCTGGGGCCATGTGCAATGCATAACAGTGCTGGAGAAACTCAGCAGGTCATGAAACATTGGCTACATTTTACTTCCAATGGATGCTGCATGATCTGCTGAGTTTCTCCAGCCCATTGGTGTACCGCACACTTACAATGATCAAGTCAAGTTCATTGTCATCTGATTGTACAAGTACAATCTTAAGAAAGAGTTTTCTCCTGTCTTCGGTGCAAAAACATGCAGGCACACAATCAGACATAACACACATAGAGACAAACAATATATATATGTAAATGACAAGTATTTTATCTATAAAAATTTTAAAAATTGTTTTGTACAAATGAGAATTTTATTAAGTATTTACAAATTTAAATCCTTCTCAGTTTACAAATGAGAACCTTTAGTGGGAGCAGTTTCTTTGGGTATTCAGCATTCTTGCTGTTACAGCCCAGTGGGGCTGACTCCTGTACCTCTTTCCCAACGGGAGCAGGGTGGAAGGGGTCTTCAATGATTTTGCACCCCCTCTTCAGACAACGATCCTGGTAGATCACGTTGATGGGGGGAGGAAGACTCCAGTGATTCAGACACTTTTATGGTCCTGTGGATTGACCTCTGATCCATTTTCTGCATCAACTACTGTGATGCAACCAGCCAGGACGCTCATGATAGAGCTCCTATAGAAGCATTATTGTAATGCTCTCTAACTGGCACTGAAAATCTAACCCCAATAGTTCCGAGGCACAGAGATGAGGGAGTACTAGTAATTTGAACCCTTCTTATTTTGTGCCCTGGATTTCTAGAGTAACCCTGCAAAACTGTTTTACCTCAGCCACAAGGCTGCTGGCTGCTAACAGGATCTGGTGCTCATTCAGGCATGTGGGGAGGGCAAAGCGGTTGACTAACCCCTGGTCAATAAAACATTCAGTGCTTCCTCTATCTATTAAGCAATTTACCCTCACATCATTAAGTTTGATGCACACAGTGGCATCAGATAAATTTGTGTGGACTCGCCTGATTCATGCGTAGGGAAGCAAGTCTGACATGTCCTTTGTGTCCTTCCATCCAATAGTACTCGGTGCCATATTCATCTCCTGAAGACTGTGTCCTCTGCTTTGTAGCATTTGTCCAAGATGGCTGGCTGCACATGCCATTCTTCTTCTTCTGTTTGTCTGTGGAGAAAGAAGAGCTTTCCCACCTCTCATTAGCATGAGATTGGGCCTTGGCTGTGGCCTTGGGGTTTCTGCAGACTTTTGCATAATGCCCACATTTTCCACAGTTGGAACAGACATTTTCTCTGGCAGGGCAGAGGGCTCTGGGGTGCTTTCTTTGTCCACAGAAAAAGCACTTGGGACCCTCAAGGTGCTGCTGCTGCTGTGAATTCCTGTGAGGCAGCATACTTTTCTTTTCGTGGGGCTAGAGAGTCCAGCAGTGTGGCGTTTGTCCCAGTCCCAGGGTCCTGTGAGTACTCCTCCAATTATTTCCTGGTGCTTTTTAAACTTCTGCAATAATCTCTGCCTCATCTAGCCCCACCATTCCTTTCTCCAGCAATCGATGTCTCATCTCAGTGGACAACAATTCTGTCCCTAATAAGGTCCTCCGCGTACTCCTGAGCTGATACTGCTTTGAAGTTGCAGCCTCTCGCCAGGTCTTTCAGAGAGAGTATAAAGTCTCTGGCAGACTCCCCTAATTGTTGTGACCTGGTCATGAGTCTGTACTGGGAATGGAGTTCACTATGCCCCTTACTGTTCTTCTTTGGCTTGGCTTCACGGACGAAGATTTATGGAGGGGTAAAGTCCACGTCAGCTGCAGGCTCGTTTGTGGCTGACAAGTCCGATGCGGGACAGGCAGCCACAGTTGCAGCGGTTGCAAGGGAAAATTGGTTGGTTGGGGTTGGGTGTTGGGTTTTGTAATGCCTCTGTAAAATGCTCATTGCCTCTTGGTAGGACCTGGCATCCTGTATAAGGGAATAAGGGTGGTCTCCCAGCTGTGCTAACAGCACCATTAATAGCTCTTTGTCCTATGCCTCAGCACCCTCCATGTAATTCAGAAAACATCTCTGCCTGCGGCCAAAGTGCGTGCCGGCTCCGGGATTTCTGGGGTTGAGCTCCAGCCTGTCTGGTCGCAGCACATGGCTAAGCCGCAGTCTCTGGTCCTTTAGGTGTAGCAAGGGTGGACCCTGGGGTACTGGGAGCAGCTGGTAGAGCCTCTGTGGGGCTTGTGTCTGCTGAAGGAGTAACCTGGGTGCTTGGGGCTGTTGGCTGAGTCTCTGGCTTTGGGAGATTTGCAGCGGGCTTAAGGGGGGATCCCAGCAGTAGCGTCAGGTCTCCATGGTACTGGGGAAATTGCTGCTGGGGGAGTGACGGTAGCAGTGTCTGCTTTCCCTGGCTCTGGAGTGGTTGGGAATTCTGCACATACGTGGCGATCGGGAGCACGACTTATGGAGATCCTTCCATCCGCACTTGTAGTGGCCCATCGGACTGGAGTTTAGGGTCGGCGGTGCCTGTACTGGCAAACCCATGGTCAGGCAGGACTCTTGGCTGTTTCTTACCTGCCCTATTGTACTTCTGTGGTCTTCCCCGCATTCCACCACGATTCCAGTACAGCAGTCCCTCACCGTCTCTGTCCTCAGATGCACGTGCGTGCTAGTCGTCCCCAGATTCCATTCCTCAGGAAAAGTCTCCAGATGGTTTGGAATGCGCATTGGAGCAGAAGCAGCTTCCATCCTAGTAGCTATCATATTAGTTTATTAAATTGTACTGATAATAACTACATCAGCAATACGAGTATAAGACAGCTTTAATAAACTAATATATACACTAATGTGAGTAGTGCCTTCACATTCACAAAATATGCTCGAGACAAAAGTTGAGAACAAAGAACATTTATTTACATTTACAACATTGCAAGGTTGGGTGCTCTCCCCCTGCCTCGGGAAAGTACACCGAGGGTGGGAAGCTTCTTTGTTTTTATACATTTTTCAATTCACCTCCCCTTACATTTTTCTTACATTTATCCTTCTTGGATTGGTTTGGCATTTTTCCCTATTCGCCTGACTCTTGACTGACTCCGACTTTCTCCTATCCCGTACTCACACCTCCTTTCCCCACCCCCTATTAAACAAGCCCTTTGTGTGTACGTGCATATTTCTAAATCTGCTTAAATTCCTCTGTTATCTTGTCTCTACTTTTTCATGCGCCATTTTATACAAAGAACATTTTAGCTATTTCCTTGCTTTTTCTATAATTGTTTCTAAGTTCCATTAAAATAGTAACTGTTTCTAAACTCCTACAATAATCAAAAAGTAACTGTTTCTAAACTCCTACAAAAAGAGGTCTTGTCTCTCTGCAAGACGAACCTGGAAGGCTAGACTGTAGCTCTGGACGGCTTTGTATACAAGGTCACCGGGGTGACCCCTGGTGACCTAGTGGTGTAATTACATTTCACTACAAATAGATTTCTCAGAGAGTTATAGGTCTTTAGGGTGGCATGGTTGGCATAGCGGCCAACGTAACACTATTACAGCACCAACAATTGGGACCAGGGTTTAAATCCCATGCTGTTTCCTCCCACCCTTCAAAACGTACCAGGGGTTGGAAGTCAATTGGGTGCAAATTGGGTGGCACAGACTCGTGGGCCGAAATGGCCTGTTGCCGTGCTGTATGTCTAAATTTTTAATTTAAATTTAAAAGAGAATGCAGAGTTCAGAAGGAACAAGACCTGACATGGATTTGAAATCAAAGGGGAGAGTTGTAAATTGGATATATTTGTGCATTAAAATATCATTCTTGTGCTACACAGGAACAAAGTGTAAACTAAATGAGTGGATTGGATCAGCAAGTCTGCTGATGACATAAAGATAGGTGTGTTGTGGACAGCGAGGAAGATTTTCAAAGCTTACAGAGAGATCTGGACCAACTAGGAGAATGGACTAAAAATGGCAGATGGAGTTTAATGCAGACAAGTGTGAAGTGATGCATTTTAGAAGGGCAAACCAAGGTAGGACATACACAGTAAATGGTGGGGCACTGAGGAGTGTGGAGGAGCAGAGAGATCAAGGAATGCAGATACATTGTTCCCTGAAGGTGGCGCCACAGTTCGACAGGGTTGTAAACAAAGCTTTTGGCATCTTAGCCTTTATAAATCAAAGTATTGGGTATCAGGAGTTGGGATGTTATGTTGAAGTTGTTTAAGACACTGGTGAGGCCTAATTTGGAGTATTGTGTGCAGTTCTGGTTGCCTAACTACAGGGAGGATATCAATAAGATTGAAAGAGTGCAGAGAAGATTTATTAGGATGTTGCCGGGTCTTCAGGAGTTGAGTTACCAAGAAAGATTAAAGAGATTATGACTTTATTTCTAGGATTGATGAAAAATTGGGAGATTTGATAGAGGTTTACAAGATTATGAGAGGTATAGACAGAGTGGATGCGAATAGGCTTTTTCCACTTAGATTGGGGGGGATAAATATGAGGGGGTCATATTTTTAAGCTGAAGGGGGAAAGGTTTGGGCGGAACATTAGGGGAAAGTTCTTCACTCCAGTGGTGGGAGTGTGGAATGAGCTGCCATCTGCTGTGGTGAATGTGGGCTCGATCTTGAGTGTAAAGAATAACTTGGATGGTGACGAGGATGGGAGAGGTCTGGAGGATTATGGAAAGGGAGAAGGTCAGTGGGACTAAGGAGACGATGGGTGGCACAGAGTAGATGGGCCAAATGGCCTGTTTTCTGTGCTGCAGCATTCTATGGATCAAATGCATGAAATTGTGCATTTTATCCAGAAATAGGTCACACATTTTTAGTTGCAGTGCTCAGTTCTGACCGATAGAAGGTGTATGAGAACAATGTTATTTTTAAAAAACTCACGTTATAAATAAAAGACTTGTAGTTCTGTGGCACGCAATCACATCTGTTATAAACATCAAGAGATTTTTGTGGACAATGAATAACTTTGAAGTTGATACTTCTTAAGATCATATAAACAGTTATGAATAGTTTAGGTGAAACATGAAAGTTTGAGGGCACTGTAATTGTAGTAAAAACACACCAAAATGCTGGAGGAACTCAGCTGGTCTTTTCAGCGTCCATAGGAGACAAAGATATATTGCCGACATTTCTGGCCTGAGCCCTTCTTCAAGGAGTAAGCAGAACGAATATTTTGGTCCTTTTGACAGAGAGGCAGGGTGAGAATTTCCTGCTTCTTTTAAAATTTCCAGTTCAGATCTTCTGAATTCAGAGGACAGAAGGACCCATGCTTTTAAATGAGAGGTTTGTGTCTTGGAACCTTGTGGCGAGTAAGTCACTTGTTGACTCTCCAAAGCCTGTCCACCATCTACAAGATGAATGGAGTACTCTCTACTTACCTTGGTTGAATTCAGCGTCAACAACACTCAAGGTACTTGACAACATACAGAACATAGGTAGCCGCTTGAGAGGAACCCATTCACAACCATTCACTCATTCCACCACCCACCTTCAAGAGCAGCAATTTGTACCATTACTGGATGGACTGTAGAAACTCTCCAAGTCTTGTTAGTATCTGCCAAACCCACAACCTCAACCAGTTCGAAGGGCAAGGATGGCAAAAGCATGGGAACACTGCCACCTGGAAGATGCCCTCCAAACCACACTCTATTTCTGACTTGAAAATATATCACAGTTCCTGAGTCAAATCCTGGAACTCCTTCCCTAACTGCATGGAGAATATATTCACACCTCAAGGTCTAAGAAGGCGGCTCACCAACACCTCCTCAAGGGCAATTAGGGATGGACAATTAAATGCTGGCTAACACTATTTGAATGCATAAATATAATGACTTGAAATGCTATATTAATACACATATATTAATACACTACTGAGAGAGCGCTGGAGAGGCAAAAGTGCTGCTTTTTTGTTCAAGATGACAGCCATATATTCAGGTGCTATAAAAGGTCCTGAAGCATTACGCACAGAAAAGGAGGAACTTTTCCTGGTGTTCTGATCAACTTTCTTTCCTCAACCAATGATTACCCTATACCATGATCGAGAAGATAAAGGCCATGGACAGAGATGGTGGAATGGGGCTATTCTGGATGGAGGTCTGTTACCAGTGATGTTCCGCAGGAATCAGTGATAGGGTCCCTCTTGTTTGTTTTTATCTGTATCTACCTATCTATCTATCGAATTATCTATCTATCCATCTAATTATTTATCTATCTGACTAATTATCTATTTATCTATCTTTTTAATTTTTAATTTAGACATACAGCATGATAACAGGCCATTTTGGTTCTATAAGCCCATTCTGCCCAATTACACCCATTTAACCTACACCCCTGGTATGTTTTGAATGGTAAGAGCCACTGAGGGAAAAAATATGCAGACATGGGGAGAACGTACAAACTCCTTACAGTCAGTGTGGGATCGGTCCCGATCGCTGTCACTGTAACAGCATTGTGTTAATGGCTATGCCAACCGTGCTGCCCAACCTATCTATCTATCATGGATGAGAATGTAGATAGGTGGGTAAGGAAGATTGCAGATGACACATAGCTTGGTAGAGTTGTGGAGAGTATAGAAGGCTATGAAAGGATGCTGCAGGCTACAGATCAGTTGCAGAATGGCAGATATGCAAGGAACTCAGTAGTGGAGAAGGTAGAGAGCACCAAGTTACTTGGAGTCCACTTAAGTAGTGATCTATCATGGACACACAACATCTGCTCACTTGTCAGGAAGGCTCAACAGCGACTGCACTTCCTGAGAAAACTGAAGTGGGTGAGGCTACTGGACACCATCATGTTGACTTTCTACAGGAGGTCTAATGAGAGTGTCCTACCCGGCTGCATCACAATGTGGCATGGCTGTTGAAGAGCATTGGGTCAGAAGTCAATCCACAGGACTATAAAATCAGCAGAGAGGATCATTGGGGTGTTCCCCCCCCCCCCCCCCCCCCCCCACACCCTGTCCCAATCGACGTGATCTACTGGGATTGTTGTTTGAAGAAGGCTCACAAAATCATTAAGGACCCCTTCCACCCTGCACACAGCATCTTCCAGCTACTCCTGTCAGGGAAGAGATCCAGGAGGATCAGAGGCCAGCACCACCAGGCTGAGGAACAACAACTTCCTACAGGCAGTGAGGATGCTGAATGCCTAAATTAACTGCTCATACAATCCCTCCAAGAATTTACTATCATTTAACAATATTTATTTATTTTTATATACATAGTCCATTTAAATCTCTTGTAAATGTGTGTTTTTGAATGTTTTTACACTGAGGACCGAAGAATGCTGTTCTGTCCAGTTGTACTTTATAATTGTATAATAATAAATTTGAACTTGAAGATGGAGTTTAAATTGAGGGAGGGGTATTACACTTTAAGAGATCAATTGTTAGGAGTTTTTGGGGGTTTTGTATGACACCAGAAACCCTAGCAATTATCTTTAGATAAGTGGTGGAAATTGTGCTGACCAGCTGCATCACAGTCTGGTATGTAAACGCCAATACCTCTAAGCATAAAGCCCTCTCAAAGGTAATGGACACATTCCAGGACATCTCAGGTAAAACCCTCCCCACTATCGAGTACACTTACAGGAACACTGCTGTTGGAGGGCAGCAGCAATTATCAAGAATCCACACCACCCAGCACACAGTCTGTTCTCACTGCTGCCGTCAGGAAAGCGGTCTAGGTGCCACAAGACTTGCACCACCAGGTTCAGGAACAGCTGCTACCCCTCCACCATCAGACTCCTCAACAACAAACTCAATCAGGGACTCATTAAAGGGTTCTTACTTGCGCACTTTATTGATTTTCTTTGTTCTCTTGGTATTGCACAGTTTGTTTACATTTTTTATCTGTTTACAGTTCTTTGTTTGTTTACATGTTTACACTGTGTACAATTTATTTTTTGCACTAACAAAAGTGGTAATTCTGCCATGCCCGCAGGAAAAGGGAATCTCAGAGTTGTATGTGATGTTACGTTTGTACTTTGACGATAAATTTGAAATCTGAAATCATACAGTTAATTGCAGGAACAACATCAATATACAGTGAGATCTGGGGATCAAGTCAATAAGTGATCCCCAAAAATGGCCACTAGAACAGATTGTGTGGTAAAGAAGGCATATGGCATGTTAGCCTACATTGGGCAGGGTATGAGGTCATTTTCTCTAGAGCATTGGAGGCCAAAATAATATGTTATAGAGTATATGAAATTATGAGAAGCATAGATGGAACAGACAGTTGGAATCATTTTTCCACGATAAAAATGCCAAATGCGAGAGGGCATTCTTTTAAGATGAAGTTGGAAAGTTTGAAGGAGATGCGCGGAGCAAGATTTTTTTATATACACAGAATGGGCTGCTGGGGTTACTGTGGAAGCAGAAAGAAAAGTAGCATTAAAAAGACATTTTGGCACCCACAGTTTGGCATTGGCATGGCAATCCCCAGCGTTGCAGCATTGCCTGAACCCCAATGTTTCAGATACTCCCTCCTCCCAAGGAACTGCTTCCCTGCAGACAATGGCAGTTGCCATTAATAATATATTGCAGGATTATATGTATGTGCATGCAGGTTTCTTGTTAATAATGCCTATCTGCGTCCTATCACTTGTACTGAGTGTTGTGACTATAGACAGCTCTGTTTGGTTAACGGTGGGTTTTACTTTTTATTGTTTTATCGCAATTTCTTGTCAAAAGCTGCATGAACAACACTGCAGAGAGAGAACAGCGACAGTGGTTATAGTCACGGTGGTTGCAGTGAGTTGCGCCAGATGTGTGAAACAAAAAATCTATTTTACGACAACTGGATTGCTTTTAACAAGTGTTTTTAAATTTTTAATAATTTTAAATTCAATTAACTATATATTCCGTTATATGTAATTGTACTTACAATAAATCTGTCATTTGTTGTTGTCCATGTTTAGCATTTGCATGTCAACAATTAACACATTTTGATATAATTCTTTTGATCAATGTTGAAGCACCAAGCATCCATTACTTCCAGCATAATTCTGATAACACGTGATTACAACCATCATGACCTGTTTTCTCATGTAACTGTCAAACAATCAAATCAGAAATATGAAATTCCTTAGCTAATATAATTGGATGTTTCACTTCCTCTGGCATTATTGCTTTTTCCAATTTTCCTCCAACTCTCAATACATCATTTCCAAGAATAGGATTTGTTTTTGTAACATTCAGATTCTTCTTCAATTTTGATATCTTGTTATCAAACACCTTTTTCTGACAAAAACGAATGATCTCCAATTCAGCATTCGGCAACTCGTCAACTGTTAGCTAACAGTTCTTTCAAGTCTTCAGATTCTCTTGATTAAAAGCATCGTTTTTAACCTAAGAATCCATGCTACAGCCTTTTTCAAATGAAACCATGAAGAATGATAGGAAATTAATTGAGTGATCGGATCATTTTCATTAGATATTTAAATAGAATTCACATGAGTATTTTGGATTTCAGGATCCTCCATTGAATTTTTTTTTAAACTCTTCTAGATTTTGAGGCCATTCTTCTTGAGATCGCGAAAGAAATTGAGGACCGGACACCCATGGTTTGACTATTTTCAGAAAAGATTGAACTTTTGATCCTTGATAATCAGCTGGATTATCCACTGTTTTAACATATCTGGTTGTTAAGAGGGGAAATCCCCCACATGAAGTTTAGGACCCTGAAGTGGGCGCAGAGAAAGCAAAGGACAACATGGGACAAGTGTGTGATCAATCAGGAGTAAACACTCCCGTGGGTAAAATGTCAGAAATGAGTGATGTGGAGACCCTGGGACAGCCAATATCTGAAGTTTGGTAAAAATTTAAATTGGGCAGTGAGTTGCACAACTCAGAAAAAGGTAGGAATTGCGTAGGAGGCCAGGAAAGGGCTGGCCAGGTAAATTTATGATAGAGTTAAAAAGGTAAAAATATATCAGAAAAGGGACTGGTCCCATCCATGTTCCAATTACACGGAGCAGGAAGAAGAATTTATAATGGTAGTGATATGGCCGTGGAAAATCAACTAATGTGGAAAAAAGAATAAGAACGGGAGCCACAGGGGAGGAAACTTTGGGGTCCTCAATTACATGTCTGGAATATTGCTTGGTCATCAAAGTAAAGTAAATAATGATTGGCTGCTCCCGCCCTGTCTGTGCAGTGTATATTATTTTAAGGCTGAAATTAAACTTTTCTCCAAGTAAGATGTGTAATAAAAATTAAATTGAAATAAGGAACAGACTAGGACCAACTACAGAATGTGAAACTGATTTAACATTTCAGATTAAAGATATGACGATTGCGATTAAAATGGTTGCACATTCTCTCAGGCACCAAATGGTTAATAAACAGAAGGTGAAAGAAGAAAACCCCAGGGACCCAATGTCAGGCAGGGCAACCCTATTCTTGCAGAGCAATGAGAATGAGGAATCAAAAGATTCATTGTGGACAAGGCCACCCCCATATGTACCCCAGCAGCCACAGTGACAAGACCTGTGTCTCACTAGTTACAATAAAGGAGATTTATCTTTGATGTAAAATTGCTGCTCATTTTGGAAAAAGAAACAAACTTGAAAGTTTGCCTCGCACTTTCGTTGACAGGAGAAATACTGTGCATGAGTGAGGAAGAAGGGGTTAAAGAGCTTGAACTGAAAGTTATCTGCAGTAATTTGAAACCTGCCTTTCAGAGTGCTTCAATCATGCAGCAATTTCACAAGTTGCTGGACTTTAAAAGTAACAATGAAGAAATGGACTTCCATTTCTGTAGTGTTTCCTGGTTCTAACTTGTACAGAAGGAGTAAAAATGAATCACACAGAAGAAAAAATTATTTTAAAAAAACTGCAATGTTGTTTAAGACTAATTGAAACTGATCTAATACCAATAACAACCTAGAAGAGTGGTGATGACCTTCAGGCCAAGTATTAAAAAGAGAGCAGAGGTATCTTTGAAAGCCAGAGTAAAATACATCCAACATCTAGGGGAAGCTCTCCTGACGTATAATCCAATAGATGACTCGAGCACTATGAACCTTTCCCTTAGTGAATTCATCTGATCTTTTATGAGTGTATTACTTTTAACTCAATGGCCTTTTTAAAACTGCCTTGTGAAAAATACAGAAATGAAGTAATGAAGACAGCTACCTTCTATCATCCAGTTTTCCCAGGAATTTGAATTGTTTGCCTTTGTTGGATCCTACATGATAGGGAAAGGAATATTTATGCCCGTACCAGAACTTTTTACCCCTTGGGAGAGCTCACGCTGACGCTACTGCAAAAGCTGGTGTTATAAACTGTTCCTTCACTGTTTATTCAGAAAGTGATAAACTGCTTGAATAGAATGCTCTTGCCTGCTATGGGGATGAAGCACAAGTTCAGGGGGACACTCCCATCATTTCATTAAACTCTGTAAACAGTAGGAGATGTGCCAGAAATCAAATTATGAACCACCCCTGCTGGACAATTTTTGTACCAAATGCAATTACTTTTACTTGTTCTTCTTAATTATATATATGCAATAATGTCCATTGACTAAGGAGGAGTGGCATAGGAGGGGCACATCACTAATCTAAGAAAGCAGGACCTTCCAAAGGAAGGAATGTATTATGTGCCTACAAAATAATCTTGGTAAAGAAATTGAATGCCTACCATTTGAGTGTATATGGATTGATTTTATAGAATTAAGTTCGTAACTATAAGTATTGTCTTGTTATTATTGATTTGCCTGGGTCCTTAATATCTTGTCAGCAGAAACTGGGTTGAATTGGATAAAGGAATTGGGGATTGCAATGGTTCCTCTACTCCCATTAACCCCAGGCAGATGGAATAGTGGATGTGTAAAAATAAAACACTAAACTGGCCAAATTGACTTAGGAAATAGGGCTTAATTGGCTAAAAAGTGCCACCCCAGCATTGTTTTAATTGTGGATGACACCGTGGCTAAGTCAGGACTATCTGCTGCAGAGCTGGTTCACGGACAGCCAATACGGACATCTTGGGGAGCAAAGCTCACACAGCCAGTGGGGATGGATTTATTATTATTAGGTGATGACATAAGCAAATATTTGAGTAATCTAACTAAAACTTTTTTGAGAGATGCCTTCCTAAAGGAGGCTGATCCAACAGATCAAAGCAGCGAAAATCCTGATGTCAAACCTGAGAATTACATTCTGGTAAAGAATTGGGATCGGAAGAAATTGAGAACTTGCTGGAAAGGGCCATTCCAGTACTAACACTGACTGCAGTAAAGCTTGAAGGTCAGCCTCACTAGATACACCAAAGAATCTTAAGGAAAAAGGCCCAGACTGAAAAAGAGAGGCCCACCTACAACATGAGAACTTTGTTATTATATGCCTCTAGTCACCCTAACATTTGAACTGAAGACCAGAATCATGTCTGAGAAGAGGAATTTTTGGTGACAGCATAATACCTTTTTGAATGTGTCTCACTTATATGTTGATAAGATGAATGTTTATAGCTATTGAATCTATTCCCATATTCTAACCAACTCAACGGGAGGTATCCCCTCAAAACCCAGCCCCTACCCCATACAGAAAATGATAAAATGGATTTTGAGACAGAATGGATTCCAGACAAGGAGAGAAATGTGGAGGACGGCAGGATACAACATGGCATCTTTTATTAAATGGTATCTCCAGTCATATAGACATACTAAACCTGGGAGAAAGTTGATGCAAGACTCAGTGTATACAATGAGACATTTATTTTGACATAAAGCACATCTGTGGCTCACTACTAATTGGATGGGGTCCTGTTAATTGAAATATGTGGTTCCTTCTACATATCATGTAGAAGAGCTACACCAGTCAGAAGTTAGGGTTATTGGCTAATGAATTGCTTAAGTGATTCCAAGCAGCTAAAGGAAGGTGTATAGAAATCCAGCTGCACTTATTTGATCAGGTAGATAGTATGACTAGAAGAGGTTGCCAGAGTATTTGCTTTTACAACCCAATCACTTCTGAATTAGCCCAGTCAGCATATTTCTTAAATAATAGTTAACCCATGTGTTTTGATGGTACAGGATGGGGATGTGGAATAGTAAAATTGAAAGATGATTTGCCTTGTATAGAACACTGCTGGGAACACAATTGTAGGATGAAGGAAGGACACTTCTCATGCAATTATTTAAGGAAGGAATGTTTGAATCTAACTTATGGAACTCAGGTGGTTTGTGGGAATGCTACTAGGAAAAACAATAGGAAAAATATAATGCCTTCAATTTCAGGTTCCCCCAGGTCCCCTCATGGCCCTCTCACACCGCAGCTGCAGCCCCAGTCCGAGCTGGGGAGGAAAACGTCGCTGCAGCAGGAGCCCAGTGCCCCTATAAGTACTGTGGGTCCTGGTGTGGTTCAGATCGACGATCGCGCCAAAACTGCCCAGCTAGGAACCAGTATTGTTCCAGATGCAGCAAGAAAGGCCACTTTGCAAAAGTGTGCCTCTCAAAACCAACCGGCAGCTCAGCGGCCCTCTATGACCTCCCCACCTCCCCTGTGGACCCCTCCATGTGCACATGCCGGGCAGCGCCATTGTCCCCGCGATGACTTCCACCTTCCCCAACTTCAACGGTGCAACATCTGAACCTGAGCACCTGCACCAGCCCCCGCCCTTGCCAGCGCTGATCGCCGAGAACTACAGCGATGTCACTTCTGGCTGATGTAATGGCATCACTGCCACCAGCCACCATGATGTCACTGCCTTCGCCGCAATGGACACGGCTGAGGAAGGAGGCCAGCCACGCAGCGGGCCTCCACATGCCGCCGCCATCTTGGCCAACACGGAGGACCCTGATGACATTGAGAATGATGTGGTCAACATGGGCAATGACCAGGCCGCCTTACCGATGCTCCGCATGCCTCCGGGTGCCATCGGCTGCTGCACACTGCACCCAGCAATGGACGTTGACGTGGTCAACACGGGCAATGACCAGGCCACCGTACCAACACTCCCCATGCCTCCAGAAGCCATAAATCGCTGCACACAGCCGGATAGCGATGACTCCAAGACGGTCCTAGCCGCCACCACGCTGACCAGGGACATCCCTCATGACCTCAGGTGCTTGATGATGGACGTGCAAAAATCAACGGGTAGGTAACGAAGTGCCTGTTCAACAGTGGCAGCACCAAGAGCTTCATTCACCCGAGCATGGCCCACTCCCTGAGATTAAAAGTCCACCCCACCACCTGCTCGATCGCCCTCGCCGCCAAGGATAAGACTGTTGGTACCCTCGGGTGCTGCTCGGCCGATATAACTGTGGGAGGGGAGACTTACACAGGGTTCAGGCTCCTGTCATGCCCAAACTCTGTGCCCCAATCCTCCTGGACCTAGATTTCCAGTGCAGAGTGTCACCCTTGCCTTCGGGGGGCCCCAACCTCCACTCACGTTATACAGCACCCCAACCTACCAGCCCCGGCCAAGCTGCAGCCTCTCCACACTCCGCATCACCCCACCGGCGCTCTTCCCACATCTTGCGCTAGGCTGCAAGCCGATCGCCGCCAGAAGTAGGCACTATTGCACCACAGACATAGACATAGACTTCATCAAGGTGGAGGTGCGGCGACTCCTGGCAGAAGGTGTCGTAGAGCCCAGTAACAGCCCTTGGAGAGCCCAAGTCCTGGTGGTCAAAGGGGAAAGTAAGTAGAGGATAGTCGTAGATTACAGCCAGACCTGAAGTCGTGTATCACCAAATCCCCATCCACCCAAAGGACAAGCCCTACACCACCTTTGAGGCAGATGGGCACCTGTACCAGTTCCGCTGAGTTCCCTTTGGGGTAACAAACGGGGTCTCCGTTTTCCAGTGGGAGATGGATTGCATGGTAGACCAGCACAAGCTAAAGGCGACATTCCCATATCTGGATAACGTCACTATCTGTGACCATGACCAGCAGGACCACAATGCTAACTGAAAAAATTCCTCCAGACGGCCGGGGAGCTGAACCTCACTTACAACAAGGAGAAGTGTGTGTTTAGCACCACCCGCCTCGCCATCCTGGGATACATCGTGTACCCATTGTGGTACCCATTGAGTCGCCGGCCCAGATCCAGAAAGGATGCACCCATTAATGATGTTACCCCTCCCCCCATGCTAAAGGCCCTCCGCAGGTGCCTTGGCCTGTTCTCATTACTCGCAGTGGGTCCCTCGCTTCTCAGACAAGGTCTGCCCAATGGTCCAAGCTACAACTTTTCCCCTCCCACCCGAGGCACAGGCTGCCTTTATCCGCATCAGGCAAGACACCGCAGTCGCCATGATGCAGGCTGTGGATGAGGAGTCCCCCTTCCAGGTGAGGAGCAATGCCTCCGAGGTGGCCTTCCCTGCTACCCTCAACCAAGGGGGGCACCCCATTGATTTCTTCTCCAGGACCCTCCATGGCTCCAATCTAGTGCACTCCACCATTGAAAAGGAGGCCCAGGAGATTGTGGAAGCAGTCCGCCACTGGTGCCACTACCTGGCTGGGAGGAGATTCACCCTCCTCACGGACCAGCGGGCCACGGAGTTCATGTTTAACACTAACCACAAGAGCAAGATCAAGAACGACAGGATCTTGCGCTGGAGAGTCGAGTTGGCAACCTACAACTATGACATCCTCGGGAAGTTTAACGACTCCCCTGATGCCCTCTCTCACACCTGCGCGTCTATGCACGATGACAGGCTGCAGGCATTGCATGAGTCCCTCTGCCATCTGGGTGTCACCAGGTTGTAACATTTCATTAAGTCCTGGAACCTGCCATACACCATCAGGGACGTCAGGGACATGACCGAGGCTTGCCATGTCTGCGCGGAGTATAAACCCAGCTTCTTCCACCTCGCCCCCAGGCCCACGTTGTAAAGGCTACTCGGCCTTTTGAGCATCTCGGCGTGGACTTCAAAGGGCCCCTAACTTCCACGAACCAAAACATCTACTTCCTCATGGTAGTGGACAAGTGCTCACGCTTCCCTTTCATTATCCCTTGCCTGGACACCTCCACGGCCACCATCATCAGGGCCCTGGGGCAGATTTTCACTATGTTTGGCTACACCGCCTTCATCCACAGTGACCGGGGGTCTAGTTTCATGAGTGACGAGGTGCGCCAGTACCTGACGGTAAGGGGCATCGCAACCAGCCACACGATGAGCTATAACCCGAGAGGCAGTGGGCAAGTGGAACGCGAGAACGAGGTGGTCTGGAAGGCAGTCCTCCTGGCTCTCAGGTCGAAAGGGTGGGCTGTTGAGTACTGGCAGAATGCCCTGCCCGAGGCGCTCCATGCCATTTGGTCGCTGCTGTGCACGGCTACCAACGAGACCCCTCACGAACATCTGTTCTCATTCCCCAGGACGTCGGCAATTGGAATGTCCTTCCCAGCATGGCTCACATCCCCGGGACCGGTGCTCCTGTGCAAGCATGTACGGAAACACAAGGCCGAAGTCCTGGTCAAGCAGGTCTTCCTCCTACATGCAAACCACAACTACATCTACGTTAGGTTCAGCAGTGGCAGGGAGGACACTGTCTCAACCAGGGACCTGGCACCAGCAGGAGCACCCACCACAACACGCCACCCTCCAGCCCAGGATGACGCTGACCGGACAAACATCCCCGTCACCAGGCAGCTATGGGGCACACAGGACCTCCTTGACCACCAGGGGCCCGCTTTAGCCTTGGGAGACGAACGCCCCCCCCCCCCACCCACCCAATACGACCCTCTTATGTCGACCCCAGCCCCGACCCCAGCCACCATACCAGCCACACAGATCCCTGCAACCAGCCCCCCCTCCCCCACTTCCCCTCTGACCAGTGACCAGGAGCCAGTCCTACGACGCTCACTCAGAGTTACTGCAGCTACAGCCAGCCTGGCTCTGTGGAAGTCTTTGTGGATTAAAACCTGTTGTACAGTCTTTACCTTGATGTTGTGTCCGATTCTGGCCAACAGCGCACCACACTTTGGAATGCAGGCAGTACTGATAAGAAGTACATTTTGGGGATAACTATTGTGGTTTAAACTGACCATCTCTCTCTCTCTGTCCCCCTCTCCCTCTCTCTCTCTCTCTGTCCCCCTCGCCCCCTCTCCCCCTCTCCCCCTGTGCCTGTGTCCCCCTGTGCCTGTGTCCCCCTGTGCCTGTGTCCCCCTGTGCCTGTGTCCCCCTGTGCCTGTGTCCCCCTGTGCCTGTGTCCCCCTGTGCCTGTGTCCCCCTGTGCCTGTGTCCCCCTGTGCCTGTGTCCCCCTGTGCCTGTGTCCCTCTCTCTCTCTCTCTCTGTCTCTCTCTGTCTCTCTCTCTCTCTCTCTCTCTGTCTCTCTCTCTGTCTCTCTCTCTCTCTCTCTGTCTCTCTCTCTCTCTCTCTGTCTCTCTCTCTCTCTCTCTCTCTCTCTCTCTCTCTCTCAGAGGGCTCAAAGGGGGAAATATATGGAAAATAAACCTCATAAACTACCATCCATTACTATGTAACAATTTACACATACTATGTTACAAAAGTTATAATCCATTATGTATTTACTACACAAGACCACAGTAATGAATAGAAGGCAGCAGGTGGCTGGATATGATGAAACATGTGGTTCTAAACATGGGTGGAGAATAATGAAAATAACAGTGGCAAGCCAAGGGATGCCATCCTGTTGAGATACGAGGTTATAAATGATTGGGTGCAGAAATATGATCAAGCCAGGACTATAATTATAGAAAAAGGGCAGGGCCTCATAGCAATAGGCATTTCAGAGTCAAGGCTTTGATTTGTCTCAGCTTTTGTTTGTAAATAAAGGCTTAAACTTTTCTGAAGTATTCTCCACATTTCCTGACTCATTTTTGGACATCAAAAAAAAACCACAACTGTACTTGGAGAAGTTTCTTCTTTTATGGATGTTTAACTCCATGATGATGTTAATACCTTTTAAAAAAAAATCTTTTCATTTCAAGATATCTTCTGATACCTTTTTTACCTAACCTTTGGCTATCATGTCCGAACATGATATTTGTATATTCCAATTGGAAGGAAGAATTTCTCTTGAATTTTCTCTTTAAATTCAGCATACACTGTTCTGCAATTATTTTATTATCTAGCAGACAAATTTCCCTTTTCTTCAAAGGTAATGCTATACAGTAATGACCATCAACATGTTTAATAGAATATGAAACTAAATCCAAAAGCTGCTTGTCCTCATTTAAAGGTTCTTGTATATCTGTGAGACATTCAGGAAAATCAATTTTAAACTGTTGTTCCCACAGATCATTAAGTTTCACAACTGAAATTCTGTTGACATTCACGTTCAACATCTCCTGATCATTATTCATTTTTCCTCCTAATGGTCCATTATTCGTCCATCCAAGCAACGTTGTCACAGCATAAGATCCGTCATTTTGACTCCTTATTGCTTCTAGAGGTTTGAGAGCTTTTGGTACATCTAATCGAATTAGCATCTCAACATTGGCATCAATCTTGGGTAAACAAACATCTTTTAGATGAGCCCACAGTTTAATATCATCCTGACATGGAATATTCTCCCTTATTCACAGGCATCATCTTCTGAGTATATACACTTGGAAGATTGCAAAATTCATTGCTATTTAATCCAGCAATCTGTAAACCTGAAACTATATTAGTTTCAATGTTCTTTTCATCATTTATGGTCTTCAATAAGATCTGTGATCCTTTTCCATGAAGATTAAGCTTATTCATTAATTCAACAGTACGAAATGATGTGGTACTTCAAGAAATGCCTACATCTTCAGTATGAAGCTCCCTTTTTTTAGCTTTAACCTGCACAGGAACTATTGAGAGAGCTTTCTCACCAGCCCCAGTAAAACTGTTTGCCTGAACAGAGGCTGAAGCGTCCTCTCTGACTGTGTCTTTAGTCTTGGATTCAGATTGTTTGACTTCCTTCTCAACTTTACTTCGTTGAGTATGCAGTAACTTGGAATACATATATTACAGCTGAGTCACATATTTTCTGATGTGTCCTTTACACAAGCAACTGAAACATATTCCTTTTGTCCTTAAAAAGGTTAATTTCTCATCATGTGACTTTTTCTCCAATTGTGAACATTTTTCTAAAGCATGTTTATCTTTGCAATGCACACAGCTTTCCTGAACAGTCTGATCTTCCTTTTCCTTTGTTACGAGCCCAAAGGACCCCAAAACCCAGCAGCAATAGACATTTACCAAGACAAGTAGTTACTTAAACAAAAGTAGTTTTTAATTAACTTTAAACATGAAAACAGAGTCAAACTTTAACTTATCTCTATTAACTTAACTAACCCATCTTAACCCCCTTCCAATTCTAAGCGCATGTGTAGTGTTAGGTCTGCTTTGTTCGAGAATGAGTGAGTCAGACACCAGACCGAGTCGAAATCAAGGTTCTTTATTACCGGATTGTAACACTTGCAACTAACAGAGTTAGTTGGAGAAGGCGCATTCTAACGATATCAGCAAGTGGTGTTTTTTTTATTCTCCAGGACACGCACTTAGTAAATTATCATACCATTACATTGTCCAATGAATAAGCTGTTGCTACCCTTCTCTGTTAGTCTGCTGCACATCATTCTTGTTATTGCCACACTTATCTTGAGCATACAAGGTCACACCTGCATCCTGTTACTTCTTAGTACTGGGTGACTCCTTCTCCGGTCCCAACTCATGATGTTTTTACCTTACAGTATGTGATGTGTGTGTAAATGTAAGAAAATTTCTTTCGCTCACAGTTCAATCTCACTTCTCATTCTTCCAAGTTCTCTGGTTGCAGGCAATTCTTATACTGTGCACAGAATTTAACATATATAAAGTTCACCAGGCTTCGGTGCACAAAAGGTAAATGTTTACTGCTCAGGAAGGTTCTCATAGGCTTGGCAGAGAGAGATTTGTTGTTCCAGGATTTCCACAACTGAGGTACCACCATTAGTCACCTCAATGTCTTGCTGATGAAACTTGCCCCATCAGGGTTCTCCAGATGATAACCTCTTTCTTTCAGACTATCACAGAGTTCCTTTCTTTTCCACTTATTCCAAGAGAAACATCAGACAGTTAGCACTTACAGCCATCCGCCGCTCTGGAGTTTTTTGTTTCAGTTCCAACAAACTTCTTGACTTACATGTTCAACTCTCTCTCTCTCATCTGAAATACCAACTGCCAGAAAGCCCATGTGACTCTTTCACTTGCAAAACCCCTGACCTACTCCAGCAAACAATAAAAGGTAGTTTTCTTGGTCTTTAGGTAAACAAAAACCCAGGAATGACCTTTCTGCACACTCTGTCAAAACCCTTGCAAAGAGCTTTCAACAGCCAGAGTGACTCCTGATTGTTGTTTTAATTACACCATTTCAATTAGCACCTACTGGTGAAATGTGCATAGCATTCTCCAGTTTTTGTAAAGTTACTGAATATGAATTCTTCAGTATTTCAAATAAGATTGGTTTTAAGGTGTTTGTATGTATGTAACCTACTCTAATTTTACCAATTTAAATCCCAAATATTTCATTACACCTTGTTCTTTCCTGTGCTTGTATCTGACACAGCAGTAATAAAGGTACTTCCCTTTGGTTTCTGTTGAGATGATGATTTGGACTTCTTTACATCTTTAGGAACTATTGAAATATCCTTAATATTTTCAAATACTGGTACAGTGTTAACATGCACATGCCATTTCAAAAATTGTACAACATCCTCAAAAGTGATGTCCCTTCTGGGAAGAATCTTAAGCTCTTCAACTTTGGTTCTCCAAAAATCCTTCAGTTTATAAGGCAATTCGTTTATAATAATCGACAAATTAGCAAGCAAATCAGCTCTTTCAAATATACACTACTTCCCATTGCGTTACATCCTCTCAGAAAGCGTGAATATGCTTGTAAAGCTTTTGTGTCCTCTGATTTTATTGCTAACCAAGAAGCAATCTTACCCTTGCAACTTTATGTTCATTGCCATAATGCTGATGCAATAATTCTTTTGTCTTTTTAAAACCTTGGTCTGGATTCATATATTGGCAACTTTTGATGAAGTCCTTCACCTGTCCTCCAGAATACTGTTCCAGGTTATATAAATTATCTTTAGTGTTTTTAGTATTACTTTCAATGTGATGCTCAAAAGATTTCATGAACGTCAGATATTGTAATGGATCTCCATTAAAAACTGGAATTTCCTTCTTAGGGAAACCATATGAACCTTGTTGCTGCGCTAACATAGCAGAGATTTCATTTTGTTTTGCTATGAGTGACATTATATTGTCTTGTCCACCATGGCTTGCGACTGGTTGTCTTAAGGTGAATGGAGAAAATGGATCATGAACTGGTGCCATAGGTGTAGGACCTTGGGTTGTAAGTGATGGCACTGGTGGAGATCCTTGACTGTAGCTGCTTCTCCAGCATCATGAAGAGATATCAATGGTTGAGTAAGAATCACTTGCATGGTTGAATTTTTTTTTAAAAAATACTCTCCTTTCTGGAAGATCCACATATTGTGGGCTTTGGAGAGACTGAATGTCGCTAACTTGTTCCATAGGATTGGTCATTGCCAGTTGAGCATTAGCAGCGACACCCATGGCTCCTTGTTGGAGTATATTTGTTTCTTGTGGCAGCATTACCCATAGATCTGCTAGAAGTTTAAGTGCTAGTCCTTTGGATATGTCACTTTGAGTGACAAATCTTGCAGAAGCCTGAGCTAATGCTTTCACTTTGGCCATATACGTAGCACATTGTTCCTCAAGCTCTGGTCTTTTCTCTAGTCAATAATTAGTTTTGTTCTTCACTCTCCATTTGTAACTTCAGTTGCTGATTCTTCATTTCAGCTTCTTCCTTCAGTTGCTGATTCCTGATTTGAACCTTTCTAAACTCTAAAGCATATCAATTCTTACATGCTACAAACAGGTAACTCGTTATAAAAAATCAATAGTATACATACATTGAATTTTTTTAAAAATCAAAAAATACAAAAATAGATAATAAATGTCTTTGTGTGCAAAACAAGTGACTTTGCAGTAATCCAGATAGCCCTTCTGTGGTGTCAGAGCAGTCCGTTATTAGTGTTACAAGGAGAGGGTCAAGAGCTGATAACTGTTGGAAAGAAACTCTTCCTGAACCTCAAGGTGCTGGTTTTCAGGCTTCAAAGTTCAAAGTTCAGTTGTGGTGTCAGAGTTCATACATGACATCACATACAATCCTGAGATTCTTTTTTCTGCGGACCAGGAAGAGTTTGTCAGTTGTGAAAAAATAAAACCTGTACTGCACTTAACCATATAACCATTTATGGAGCGGAAACAGGCCATGTTGGCCTTTCGAGTCCGCACCGGTTCACTGATTTTGTGCACCCTCTTCAGGCATTGGTCCCGGTAGATCTTCATTCAATAACGATGGGTGAATTCAATGCGAAGGTGACAATAAATGGATAAATAATCGAACCAATTTGATACACATAGAAAAGATGTAAATGTAAACAAGAAGGAAATGCAAACAAACAATAATACAGAAAATAAATATTCAATAATAAATAATGTGCAAAGTAAGAGGCCTTTCTTAGTTTCGGAATATGTTTTTTTTTATTCTCTTTGCCTTTTTAAATTTAATAACGTGTTAACCTGTACCTTGTTCATTGTTATCTGATACTTGCAACTCAATATTAATTTATGATTATTGCCAGCCATATGTATGTATTTTGCATATGTTAAAACCAATAAAAAGATTGAAAAAATAGTAAGGAGTCCTGAAAAAAAAACTCTAAAGCACATCTTTTCTCCAATCACTGTGGTTGTGCACAGACAGTCGCCAAGGTTGCTTGCGCCTTAGCGTATATAACTGATATGATTGCAACACACAAAGCTGTATTTGCTCTAGATACCTTCAAAGACTTTGAAGATCTTCCTGCGCTCATAGAAATACCATCATCAGGATTCACATTGAACTTTCAGATACTCCTGATTGAGTCTCTATCTTCTGCATTTCGCTTGGTACAGCACCAGTAGGATTTTGCAATGTACATTCATCTGTTCCAGTTCCACTAACCTTTAAGCCAGTTCTAATGAGGCCTGCAGTGCTTTGACAGAGTCTTCTTCTTCTTCTAGTTGAAACCATTTCTTCTTTAGCTACTGGTTCCAACTTCCTCCCAAGTGTTGTGAGCCCACCTTGCTGGTTCAACTCGTGATCAAACAGTTCTTTGAGATGAGCTGTTTGCTCGAGGTCTTTAACCCAATGAGACATCTTTTTATCTATCTTGGGTTCTTCACACTGCAATGGACTTTGTTTAGGTGAGGATATTTATTCTTCCATATACAAGATAAGATTGAGTCAAGGGGATTAAAAAAGAGACATAGGAATAAAAATAGACAAAGCCTGAAAAAGATACATAAATTTAGGTAATATATTCATTTTAATAGTATTGATTCGACCAACCAAAGATAAAGAAAGAGGTGACCAATTTGATAACTCCCCCTCACATCCTTCATTAAAGTGAAAAAATTCTTTGAATAAGTTTTTTATAATTTTTAGTGATTGTTACACCCAAATAGGTAAATTGATTTCTTACAATTTTAAAGGGAAGGTTAGTATTTATTGGGTGTCAGATTATTCAAAGGAAAATGTCTCCTCTTATAACCTTAAAATTGACTGAAGTGAGAAATTAAAGCATAGAAGGCAATGAAGTCTCAAGATTAGAAATAAAGAGCAATGAACCATTAGCGTAAAGTGAAACTTTTCCCCTCCTTAAAATACCAGTAATATCTTTAGATTCTAGAAAAGCAATAGCTCAGGATTCTAAAGCCAGATCAAAAAGCAGTGGACTTAAAGGGCATCCTTGTCTGGATCCACATTGAAGTCTGAATGGTTTAGAATTCTGAAAATTAGTGAGAACACAGGCAGAAGGTGTTAGATAAAGTAACTTAATCCAATGAATAAAGTCAGCCCCAAAATTACATTTTTCTAAAGTCTTAATAATTCCATTCTACCCAGTCAAAGACCTCCGCATCATACATTCCAAAAATGCCTTCGAAGGAGAGTATAGAATACTTAGTAAACAATGTATATTGAAATAGGGATAGCAAATTTTAATAAATCCAGTCTGATCATCAGATATAATAAATGGCAAAATACTTTCAAGTCTATGAGCCAAAACTTTGGATAGAATTTTAGTGTCAACATTGGGAATTGTTTGATCTATAACAATCGATATCCCTCTGGATTTGTCCTGATCCATCTTCTCAAAAGACATACGTTATCACTATTATGTGTATGTGTTTCTTGTAAAAATATGTTTTTTTTTAGCATAAGCAAAAATCTTATTTTGTTTTACATGATGACTTAACCCTTTGATGTTAAAATGAAGTTATTATTTGATCCATTATAACTCTTTAAAGAACAAGAAGCTAACAAAGAGGGAATTTATATCAAACAAGCATCAAAAGTGAAGTAACCAAAAACAGGTGTGATTATACCAAGCCAAAACAACTTTGAAAGAAATATTAACACCCCTCCCACCACTCAAAGCCAAAAAGCCGACCAAAAGACAGATGACATATAGCTAACTAATTTACCCATCCCCAAAAAATTTCCTGCTGACAAAACTCCAATATTATAATGAAACCTTGAATGTTTTCCAAATGAGGCAAAACAAAGCTAGTGCAGTTAATGCCAAGGACTGAAGCTGATATGGCTGTTTTGTTTCCATAATAAAGCAGCACACATTACGAATTAACAAGAGAGAAACCCTTGGAGTAGAGAAAGCACAATTATTAAAATATTAATTTAAATTGTTACTTCAGAATCAAAGAGCTTAACATTTTATGATAAATGATTTATTAATTCAAAGAGTTAATTCAGAATCAAAAAGCTTAACAATTTATAAACTAAATGATTTAAATATCAAAAGCAAACTCTGATCAAAATGTGTAAACACTAAAGCAATGGTTCTCAACCTTTTTCTTTCCACTCACATACTACTTGAAGCAATTCGTATGCTATCGGGCTAAGCTCTGTGATTGGTAAGGGATTGCTTAAGGTGGGATCTGGGTGGGAAGGGAAGGTTGAGAATCACTGCTCTAGACCCAATTGTTAGTGAAATATTTTACTTGAGAAAAATTGTCATTGGCCCATTTATTTTGGAGTTATGAAACCGTGCACATAACAAGTCAATTAGGTATGATTAAACCAATGGTTTTCAAACTTTTTCTTTCCACCCACATACCACCTTATGCAATCTCTTATTAATCACAGAGCACCGATGGCATAGGGAATACTTAAAGTGGGATGTGAGTGGAAAGAAAAGGTTGAGAACCACTGCACTAAGGCATTAAATCATATAAACCTTCTTCTATTCATTAAGCAATAAAAAAATCAAGAAGAAAATAGCTAAATAGAATTAAAGAAAGTTATTCAGAAGGAGAAAAAAATAGATGGCAGATATTCTTCCAAGAATTTCCAGGCTTGTTCAATGGTATAAAACCACTTTTAGAATTGTCCTTCAGTATGATATGGAAAAATCAGAGCAGGCTTCAAACCTTGATTGTAGCATTCTGACATAATCTTTTTATATTTAACATGTTCATTCATAACCTTGGAAGAGTCGTCCTCAATGACACCAATCTTCTGACCTTTGTAATCAATTCTTCCTCTGTGATGAGCTTCATGTAGTAAAAGGTCCTTAGTTTGAAATTCACAAAAGCAGATTATAATCGAACTAAGTCTCTGACAGCGAGTTGGTTTTTGAGTCAATGATCTATGTGCACAGTCAATCACAGGGAGAGTCTGCAGACTGCAGATCCAAACAATTCAACCAGAAAACTTGCAAAAAATTTAGTAAACTGGCTACCTTCAGTTGATTCTTCCAAGCCCAGAATACTTAAATTCTTTCTTCGGCTTCTGTTTTCCAAATTAATAATTTTCTGGGTTAATTTTTCATTAGGTCTCTGTTGTTCTTACAGAGCTTTTGCATTTCTTCCATCCAAAGCCTTCGCGAGTTCTTCATAATCTTGAATATGTTTATCATGTCCTTCTGAAATTTTTTTTGAAAAGAATTCAGTTTTGCATCCATCAATTCTGAATTGTTGTAATTTATCAGAGGATTCTTTTCTATGTTGTTGAAACAAATCCATGATAGATTCCAATGATTCAGGGAGATCCATTTCTTTTCCAGTAGCTTTACTCCTTGTAGCCAGTGTTAACGGTTACAATTATTAATCTAATTAAATTCAGCAATGTAGAGTTTATGAATAAGGATTTAAAAAGGTCGGGAACAGTAAGGTAAGTTGCAGCAACTTCAGAAAGCTGCTACTCCATCAACAGCCAGCAGGAAGTCGAAAAGAGTGGCTTGATTAATTTTAGTCATTCACTAAAAGAGAAAAGAAAAGCAAGAGATAACCAACCACATGATTTAATTTTTTTTTAAATGTAGACAACAGCACAGTAACAGGCCATTTCAGCCCATGAGCCTGTGCCGCCCAATTTATACCCAATTAACCTACAGACCCCGGCATGTTTTGAAAGATGGGAGGAAACTGGAGCACCCGGTGAAAACCCACACAAACACGAGGAGAACATACAAACTCTTTACAGACAGCGTGGGATTCAAACCTAAATCCCGATCACTGGCGCTGTAAAAGCGTGGCGCTAATCGCTATTTCAACTGTGCTGCCCCTTTATTTAATGAGAGTTTCTCCTGATTCCTTCCATTGAAATACTTGTATAACACATTTTGCTTCGCCATCCAGCATTTCCGCTGAAAGACCATTGATGTGAAACTCTCTTCTGAAATTTTCCAACATTTTTTCTTTTCTTTTCAGGAATTTCCAATGCATGTTGCAGCCTGTTAAGTATTTTTGGTGCAATCACAGTTGTAATTTTGAGCAGGATGTAAAGGGAATTATTCACTATCGTTTTGTTCACTTTGTCATGCTTAATCCTTTTCCACAAACATGGAGAAGATTTTAGACACTGCAACCTATCAACATCTGGAGGAGCACACACTGAGGAAACCAAATGGTAGGTGAGCCATTATTGCATGAATTGGAGTTATCAAGTGTGAGCAATGCTTTGATGGAGATGTTAGCTGAAGTATTAAGCAGAACATTATGCAGGAAACTATATACTTGCCTTGCAGTTGGTGCATTAGATTGATTCCTGGAAAAGAAAATTTGAGAAGAATACAACTGTAGTTTTTTTTTAGTTTGGATGACCATGCAGTGAAAGTGATAAAATATAGAAATGCCTTGGAAACAACGTGCCTTCTGATTTTTTTAGTCGTTAATGTGCGCAAAAATCTTACGCTGTGCAATTTTTTTTCCTGTGACATAAGTTTGTGTGTACTGAATGCTTGTGCAAATGTAAACTTGAAATTGTTTCAAGATCATTTTGGTGCAGCTAAATATAATGTAATATAATATACAAGAATGATTAACTACTTGTTTAACCGACTAACTAATTACTAGAGCAGTTGGATATTATTTTCAATAAGTATAATTATTAAACACTATACTTTAGGTCACTAACCTTTTATGTGGACATTATTTTCCTTTATGCACAGGTTGCAAAACATGTCTGTGTGCGCACACACACAGCTGAGAGGGATCAATGCTTGGAAGGCCAAACACTGTAAAAGCTGAATAGCTATCTTGTCCTGACAGAAATGTCCAGCGCAGTGAATCTCAACCTTTTTATTTCCACTCACGTACCATTTTAAGTATTCCCTGTGCCATAGGTACTCTGTGATTAGTAAGGGATTGCTTAAGGTGGGATGTAGGTGAAAAGAAAAAGTTTGAAAAACCACTGTTTTAATCATACCTAATTGACTCGTTATGTGCATGGTTTCAGAATCCCAAATGAAATAGGCCAATCACAATTTTTCTCAAGCAAAATATTTCAGTTACAATTGGGTCTAGAGCAATCCCTTCCCACCCACATTCCAACTTAATTAATCTTTACTAATCACACAGCACCGATGGCATCGAGATTATTTAAAGTGGGGTGTGAGTGGAAATAAAATGGTTGAGAACCATTGGTCTAGAGTTAGTATCGTGGTTTCTGGATAAGCTGCTCACCATTTAGAACTGAGAGAAAAAGAAACTTCACTTGGAGAAGAGTCAACCTTAAATGTATTTTACCTGAACTACATAAGCTGATAAGAATATCTATTTGGTCAATCAATAGATTGTTTTGGGCACCAGAGGAATTTAGGGTTATTAGTATCAGGTGAGAATTTGATGGATTTTTATGGAAAAAGCAGATTCAATTGAATCATGAGTGCCCATTTTGTATGCACTCATTGATAGGAATTATTGTAATTAAATGCAAATTAGAAGTCAAAGCAAAATTAAGTTAACAACTGGAAGTCATGTGTTCACTTTGGGAGAAATTACAATGATCACTTGTTTCCATTTATGAAAAAGGTAGTTCTTCACTATTGCCTGAGAGAAATGCTTGTATAATCCAGCAACACAGGTGCTAAAAGGCTTTTTATGTGCCCAGGTCAATCTGCTGTGAGTCATAATCATTAAGCTAACACTTATGGAATTAACAATTTCTTGAACAGAACTAATGGGAAGAGATAACAGGTTTTTAAACTTGCAGATTGGCTAGAGCTGGACAGTTGGGCTGAGGCCAAATTGAGAGCAGAAATAACCTTACCATCATCAGCGGAGAAGATTGTGGATTACGTGGCTCCCTCTTGCTTGTACTCCTTATGTGGCAGGTCAGAAACAACCTTCTTTGGTGTTACAAATTTTCTGTAATATCCTAATAACTTGAAGATGCTGCGCCTCTTCAGTTTTCACACTGCAAGACATCCAATGGCTGAGTAAGTGCTACCCATTCCCAGTTGCTCTTGATTGGCTAACAAGGACAATTTAGAGCACGGTCAGGCGTCGGCCACTTTGCTGAGGACCTGCAGTCTTCAGAGGTTGGACAGAATAAGGACAGGAATAATTATACTAGATTTCATTTTGTGTAGGACATTGGAGAATTTGATTTCTTTTATGCCATCATTACTGGTACTCGCTTTTTATTCAAGATTTATCGCTACTATCCTTCATTTTACTTCTGTGGTCTATTTCTGGAAAGTATTTCCATTCAAGTGAAATTTAATGGATCAAAAAGATTGGACAAAATGAGCTTTCAGTCATTTAGTGCTGCGTATTTATCAAGGTGAGAGGTGGTGTATGACTTGTTAAGGCAAAAAAAATAGAGGTGTAAACCAAAGAAGTGTACCCCAGGAAGAGGAAATGATCTTGTGCACATTCTCAGGTGCTGCAACGATTATTTATATATTCCCTAGTGTTTTAATTTATGTCACTGTCTATTGCCACACTATTAAATTAATGAACAGAATATCTCAGGGTGACAAATTGTTCTCTCAGGCAGCTCCTCGTGTGAGGTGCTTTCAACTAGAGCTCCGGAAAGGTGCACGAGTGTCCTTTGCCACCAACTTCCATCTTGCTGTTAAATTCACCTGGGCTATTTCTAACATTTCTGAAACAGAATCAGAATTTATTGTTATGAGCAAGTCACAAAATTCGTTCTTTTGCAGAATCACAGTGCAAACATTCATATAAGCCAACTTGCACCAATAAATAAAAAGTGCATGAAAAAGTCAGTCAGGCAGCGTCTGTGGTTCATCGATCATTCAGGAATCTGATGGCCGCGGGGAAGAAGCTGTCCTTGTGCTGCTGAGTGCTCGTCTTTAGGCTCCTGTACCTTTTTCCCCATGGTAGCAGAGTGAAGACAGCATGGTCTGGGTGGTGGGGGTCTTTGAGGATAGAGGCTGCCTTTTTTTTTTTTAAGACACCGCCTCTTGTTGATGTCCTCGATGGAGTAAAGACGGGTGCCTGTGAAGTAGCAGGTTGAGTTCACAACTCTCTGGAGTCATTTCCTGTCCTGAGAGTTGGCACTTCTGTACCAGTCAGTGATGCAACCAATCAGACAGCTCCCTATGGTTCACCTGTAGATATCTGCAAGTGTCTTTGGTGACATACCAAATCTCCTCAAACTCCTCGCAAAGTATAGACACTGGCAAGCCTTCTTTGTGATTGCATTGATATGGAGGCCTCAGGACAGATCTTCAGAAATGCTGATATCCAGGAACTTGAAGTTATTTAATCTTTTCTACTGCTGAGCCCTTGATGAGGACTGGATCATGTTCTCCTGGCGTTCCTGAAGTCCACAATCAGCTTCTTGCTTTTGCTAACATTGAGCGCAAGGTTGTTGGCATGACACAATTCAACAAGATGATCTATTTCTCTCCTGTACGCTTCCTCGTTGCCATTTCTGATTCTGCTGACAACTGTGGTGTCCTCGGCAAATTTGTAGCTAGCATTGGAGTTGTCCCTGGCCACATGGCCATGGGTGTACAGAGAGCAGAGTAGTTGGCTAAGCACGCATCCTTGAGGTGCACCTGTGTTGATTATCAGTAAGAAGGAGATATTGTTTCCAATTCGTATTGTCTGTTATCTTCTGACGAGAAAGTCAAGGATCCAGTTGCAGAGGGGAGTACAGAGGCCAAGAGTTTGTAGCTTCTTGACCAGCACTGATGGAATAATGGTGTTGAAGGCTGAGCTGGAATTGTTGAAGAGCAGGCGTATGTATGAATTGCTGTTTTTGAGGGTCCTGGAGGATAGAGGCTGCTTTCTTAAGACCCCACCTCTTGTAGATGTCATTAATGAAGACTGATGCTCATGATGTTAGTGGGTGAGTTAACAACTCTCTGGATATTTTTCCTCCGTGTATAGGCACCTCCATACCAGACAGTAATGCCACTGCTTAGAATGCTCTCCATAGTACATCCATAGAAATTTGCAAGAGTCTTTGGTGACATATCAAATCTCCTCAAACTCCTCATGAAGTACAGGTGCTGGTGAGCCTTCATTGACATGGAAACCCCAGGACAGATCTTCAGACATGTCAATACCCAGGAATTTGAATCTCTTAACCCTTTCCACTTCTGACCCCTCGATGAGGACTGGTTTGTGTTATCTCAATTTTTACCCTCCTGGAGTCCACAATTAGCTCCTCAGTTTTGAGTGCAAGGTTGTTGATGTGACACCTCTCAACTAGCTGATCTATTTCCCTCCTGTACAATTCCTCATTGCTGTCAACAACTATGGTGTCATGGGCAAATTTGTAGATAGCATCTGAATTGTGCTTAGCCATTCAGTCATGGTGAACAGTGAGTCGAGCAATGGGCTAGGTACGCATCCTTGAGGTGTGCCTGTGTTCATTGTCAGTGAGGAGGAGATGTTATTTCCAATTCGTACTGACTGTGGTCTTCCGATAAGGAAGTGAAGGATCCAGTTGCAAGGGGTGGCGCAGATGCCCAGGGTTTGGAACTTGTTGACCAGTACTGAGGGTATGATAATGTTCAAGGCTGAGCTGTAGTGGATGAAAAGTAGCAATACATACTGCTGTTGTCTAGGTGACCAGAACTGAGAGGAGAGCCAGTGAGATTGCATTTGCTGTGGAGCGATTATGACGGAAGGTGAATTGCAGTGTGTCCAAATCTTTACTTAGGTACGATTTAATTCTGGCCATGACTAACCTCTCAAAGCATTTCATCTTCCTTTTCTCTCCTTTTCTTGGATCTCTCACTCTCCATTGAAAGAGACCATCTGTACACTGATTTCTACCATAAACCTATCGATTCCAACAGCCTCACCCTGTCTCCCGTAAGGACGACATCCATTTTTCTCTTTCTGTGTTTGCTGCTTATGTTCTCAAGATGAGGTTTTCCACTGGAGGATTTCTGAGAAGTATTTAAATTTATTTTTTTTTTATTTAAATTTAGACATCCAGCACTTTAACAGGCCAATTTGACCCTATGAGTCTGTGCTGCCTAATTTACACCCCATTAACCTAACCCTGACACACTTTTGAAGGGTGGGAGGAAAACCGAGCTCCCGGAGAAAATTCATGCAGAGACAGGAAGAATGTACAAACTCTTTATGGACAACATAGGATTTGAACCCTTATCCCAATCGTTGGCTCTATAATTGCTATGTGCAAACAGTTACACCAACTATGCCACCCTGCAAGTCACCTTCTTCAAGAATCATGACTTCCCCACTGCCATGGTTGATGGACCTCTCACCCGTTCTATTTCTCACATGTCTGCTCTCAGGCCTCAGTAGGTCAAAAGTTTGGGCTGCGAGATCTGGTGAGGACCTGATGCCTGGGTTTTTCTGTGGCCAATCAAAAGATGGTGGAGTAAGATGTTAGTGACTACTGTTGGAATATTGATATAAGGAAATAGAAGTTGTGTCATCGAGGGAGCGGTCATTATCAGAGTGGGCTGAGTCAGAGTGGAAAGGCTTTGGCAAGAAGAGTCTGAGGTGGTGGTACAGGAGTTGAAGTAAGAAAGGGCCACCCTATTTGAGGAACAGAAAGGATTCAGCAGATAGGCACAGGTAAGGGCAGGTTTTAGATATTTATTCCACTGGTCAGTGGTTCTCAACCTTTTTCTTTCCACTCACATCCCACTTTAAATAATCCTTCTGCCATCAATGCTCTGTAATTAGTAAGGGATTGCTTAAGCTGGGATGCGAGCAGAAAGTAAAAGGTTAAGAACCACTGCTCTAGTCATAGACAGTAAGAATGGCAGCCAAGGCAGGGGAATGCTCCTCTTGCAGAATTTGTGGCACCAGGGAAAGCAGCAATATCCATGATGACTTCATCTGCCAGATGTGCATCCAGCTGCAGCTCATGACAAACTGAGTAAAGGAATTGGAGTTGGATGAACTCCAGATCATTTGAAAGGCAGAATGGGGTGACAGACAGGAGTTACAGGGATACTATCACACCTAGGAAGCAGGAGAGGGGTAGATGGGTGACAGTCAGGAGTGGAAAAGGGAGCACATTAAGTAGTACATGCACCCCAGTGGTCGTTCCCTTCAATAACAAGTGTATCATTTTGGATACATGCACTAAGGGATTGTGAGAAAGTTCTTTTTTACAAGCAGTCAAGTTAATCAATCCATTCATAGTCCAGCAGTAAAAATATAGTACAGACTGCAGAGTTAAAGAGAACACAAAGGCAACATTATTTTACGAGTCCGATTCATTCAGTGATCTGATAACGGCAGGAAAGAAACTGTCATCAGGAACTGAAATAAATTATTAGGATTAGGAACAGAAATCAAATTAACCTTAATGTATTTCTAGGTATTGATGTTTTTATTCATTTATTAATCAGGCCATTAAGTGGATGCTATAAGCCTGAAACAAAGCCAGATGCTCTGATGGAGGGTTTGGAAATCACATCATTGATGAAGGTGCAGTTTAAAAAATGCCATCCTGGATCAAAACAATAAGGTCAAAGTGAAGGTGGGGTGTAGTTGTGGAGTGAAACTCCACTAAGACCCTTGCATTGCTGCAACCAGGAACATTGGCACTGTAGGTACTCAGGTGGATGTAGCAGAGATGTATAAAGAGCAGTAGCCCCAGGAGAGCAGAGAATGTATGGACAGAAGAACTAAAATGGTTCAAGAAAGGGTATCAGTGTTATAAACCAGGGAGATATATCAGTCTTTTGAAGACCATCCTGCTTTGGCAAATGCCAGCCCTAATCACTATTCCTTGCCTCTCAGTTCCATCTCGAATACTCCAGCCCACCACTTCTGCATCACCATTCAGGATGACTGGGCCCCCAACCCTCAAATCCCAAAGGCAGATTCCTGCTGATTTGATTCCGAACTCCCTCCACGATGTTCCCATTCCTACCCTAGAAATCCCCTCCTTGGCATCTCTCAAGCTATCCATTCAGCTGGCTGCTGGCCAAGAAAATTAATCTAGAAATTCTACTATAAGGGTATCGTTAAAATTAGCAAGAAATCTGTATGCGCACTTCTGCCGGGTCCCTCAGCCACTGTCTTGCTTCTAGTGATTAGCTGGGGCAATGAGACTTCTGTAGTGGGCTGCGCCAATCCGCAAGTGAGCCGGGCCATGGAAGTGCAGGCTCGCGTGGGGCTGAAAGCCCTGAGACACAGGGAGCATTGCCAACCTTCCAGCCTGATGTCACAATGATCCCAGATGCAGCAAAGTATCAAAGTAGCATCAGTTAAACCGACTCACACCAAATACTGCTTCTTTGTTCGCTACATTTGGTGAACCCCATGGCTGAAATTGGCAAATTTGGACCACACAATGAATGATCGATCTGGTTAGGGGATAATATCAGATCCTGGTCCACCCTGACCACGTCCAAAAACACAGTGCTCATCACTCCTTTTGGGCTGTTCGAGTTCCTGCATATGCCTTTTGGGCTAAAGAATGCAGCCCATCCTTTTAGAGGCTAATGGACTTGGTAGGTTGTGGCTTAGACTTCATGTTCATCTACCTGAATGATATTCTTATTGCCAGCCGCTCATCTTAGGAACACAGCAGGCCCCTGCATCAGCTCTGCCGGTGTCTTACCAAATAGGGACTGGCTGTCAATCCTGCCAAATGCAAGTTTGGGCTTACAACCATTGATTTCCTCAGGCACCACGTTGAATAGCCTGGGGCAATGCAGCTTCCCTCCAAGGTGGAAGCTATACGTAGGTTCGCCTGGCCTTCCACAATTATAGGGCTGCAGGAAATTGTAAGCATGGTTAATTTCTACCGTAGCTTTCTACCAGCGGCAGCCAGGTTCATGCAGCCGCTTTTCAACTACTTTGTGACCAGCCCAAGGACCTGGAGAGGAATGAGGAGGGAACTGCAGCTTTTCACAAACCAAAATGTGTGTTGACTAATGCACCCATGTGTCAACATGCCCATGGCCCTCATGGTCAATGCATCAACAAATGCTGCAGGAGATGTCATGGAGCAGCTGGTCAACAGGAGTTGGAAGCCTTTTTACAGTCAGCAGTTGAGGCCACTGGAGCAGAAATACAGTGCCTGAATGTCCAGATAAATGAAAGAACTTTATACAGCAAATGGACTCATCACCTCCTGACACCTGTTCTGGTGGCAGGGAATTATGTAAAGGGCTGTGTCGATCTTCAAGCAAACCGGGTTACAGAGGTGCAGGCTTGCACGGGGCTGAGAACTCCGAGACACTGGGACCATTGCCAGCTCTCCAGGCTGATGTCGCAATGGCATGGGGAGCAGTGAAGTATCATGGAGTCCTGCTTATAAGCTCACATGGGAGCTCCATTGATATCAGTTAAATTGGCCCACACCAACACTGTTTCTGTTCACTGCACTTCCATGGTTTTCATGTGTGTAAAGAAAGAATCTGTATTTATAATTATTAAGATATCCCAACGTTTTGAAAGGACAGAATCAGAATTTATTGTCATGAACATGTCATGAAATTCATTGCTTTGTAGCCATATCACAGTTCAAACATTTACATGAACCACCTTACTGAATAAATAACAATAGTGCAAGTGTGACAGAATATATTGTGTTTTGTATTGTATATAGATATGATTTTAGGAGATAAATTGGGGCAGGTTTTTTTTTAGTGTTGGTCACATACAAATGCTTCAAAACAGATCTCATTTAAAATATTGGAGCTCTGCTCAAGCTAGACAGGCCCACCCTGAATACATTTGCAAAAGCTTTGGGGAGTGCCCAAGGGACTTAACTAATGGATTGTTCTTTTGAAAAGCAACATCTGAAAGAACTTGGAGGAGTAGGTTCTGAACCACAGTCTGTCTGAGTGCAGGTTGCTGTTCTAAGAGGGTCATGTGGTTTTTTTCAAGCAGAGAATGTAAAACAAGTTTTTCTCTGAGTGAGAAAAAGAGATAATTCAATTCAGCAGCAGCAGCTGGGACTGGAACAGGACAAGCTAGCAAGCTTGTGGAAAAACCCCATTTTGAATTTGGCTGTGAGTGCTTAGTTCAGCCTGATCAAAACCTTTTTGGTCCATATAGCAGGAGAGGACTGGCTGCCGACTGTTTCACTTGAAATAAGTGAAACAAAAAGGAACTCTATGATGACCTGAATGAAAGAGTTTATCATCTGGAAAACCCTGATGGGACAAGTTTCTTCAGCAAGACACTGAAGTGGCTGATTACAAGGAATCAGTTTGTGTCCAGCGACAAACAAATCTCTCTCTGAAAATTGACAAGAACCTTCCTGAGTGGCAACCATTTACCTTTCAAGCACCAAAGCCTGGTAAACTTCATAAATGTTAAATTATGTGCACAGTATAAGAATTGCCTGATATCGGTGAACGTGGAGGATTGAGAAGTGAGATTGGACTGAGAATCAAAGAACTTTTCTGAACTTACACACAAATTACATTCACGTGCACTTAGAATTAGAAGGAGGTTATGTTAGGTTAAGTAAGTTATAGTAATAAGTTAGAGTTTGATCCTGTTTTCATGTTTAAAGATAATTAAAAACAACTTGTGTTTAAATAACCATTTGTCTTGGTGAATTTCTGTTGCTGCTCGGTTTTGGGGTCCTCTAGGCTCATAACACAAGAAAAAGAAAAAGATAAAGTAAGGTAGGATCTATGTTCATTGATTATTCTGGAATCTGATGGCAATGGGGAAGAAGCTGTCCTTGTGCCGGTGAGTGTTCATTTTCAGGCTCCTGTACCTGAAGGGGGCATGACCTAGGTGGTGGGGGTCCTTGAGGATAGAGGCTGCTTTTTTTAAAAAAAACTTTATTTAAGATTTTATAACATGAATAACATATAGGATTACATTAAAAAAAATTAAGAATAAAATAATAAAATTACAATACAATATCAGTAATCTAAATAAACTATACCCTCCCCAATAATTATTACACATTAATAACCCAACTCAAATTAGTCCAATCCCCCCTTTCCCCCCAAAATAAAGAGTGAAGAATTAATAAAGTTAATAATATATGTGAGAAAAAAACCCACTTACAAAACAAAAACATTACCGATTAAAATACTAACAAAAAGAAAAGTAATTAATACTAAGATATCAGACTTAAAAAACATTTAAATCAAACTTAAATGCATATATTTAACAAACGGAGTTAAGATGAAACATATATTTAACTCAAACTTAATATAAAAAATTAGTAAAGTTAGTAACATTATCTATCAAAAATTCTTAAACAATAATCAATTCTTAAAAATTTGTAGCATGAAAAAAAGATGAAAAAAAAACTTTCTCTATGGAGATAAACCTTCACCAAATATCAACTAACTTCACATCTATCATCATATTAGTCACATAAACCACCATCTTAAAACAAAATTCAAACCTCATTAAGCATTGTACAATTCAATTTTAGTACTCTTCCACCATTTTTCCCTTTTACTCTTGAATAGTTATCCAATAAAAGCTCCAATACCACATTTAAATATCCCCAATCATTACATTAAAATTCAGATATCCAAATAATAAAAACACATCTACAACGAAATCTATATCTTCAACAAATGGATCATAAACCACAAACAAAATTCAAGCCTCATTAAGAATTGTACAATTCAATTTATAACTTATACCATTATTCCCTTCGTTCTATAACTAAAATAGCAAAATAATATATACCAGAATTACCACTCCTTTCACCTTAAAGTTAAAGAAAAAATATTAAAAAAAAACTTATCCATCCCATTCACATTTAAATTTCATATATTCCTTATCTACTGAATAAACTTTACAAAAAAAACCACATCAATTTTTAGTTTTTTAAACAATCAAATACTTTCTTATGCTTTTTTTAAAATATTTAAATCAAAAAAAAACTCCTTCACTATTTAATCTAATAATACAAAAAAAGGAAAAAAAACGGGTAGGAGGTTAAATATACCCCCTCCCGTCTAAACCGCGCAATGAGGTAACTCCCAAAAAAAAAATGGGTGTGAGATAACTCACACGTAGCAGATGACTTTCAGGAAATAGTGCCTATCCAGTTCTCTCCCCCAACTCTCACTTCATCTTAAACTAACATCATCATTATTTAATATCCCTTTTTTTAAAAAAAACATTAGAAACAAAAAGGACAACTCTTCTTTTAATCAGCTCCAACTGCCGAGTCACCATTACAACCATTCCTTCTTGGAGCACGGCTCATTTCTTCCATCTCTTGTCTCCTTAGAGATCGCGGTGGACTATGTCTCTGTTGAAACTGAGTAATTGGCAGCTCTTGAGCAAATGCTATAGCTTCCTTTGGAGAATCAAAGAACTTTGGTTGGCAACCATCTTGGAAAACCTTCAGATAGAGGCTGCTTTGATATAAAGAAAGCAGAGTAGTCACCCTACAGATCATAAGACAGTTCAGCTCAGTTAAAAAGAACAAGACATACCATGGGGCCCACTACTCCAATGAGCTAAATTTTATCCCAAATATCCTCAAATCTGATAAGTGTACAACTCAGGAAAGTCCTGAGTTATAGCCCCCATCCCCACCTTTGTAATCACTAGAGAGAGGTATTTAGCACCCGATCTTGAACTAAATCTCTTTCCGAGCCTTTTTACTGCTATTTTGGAATGAGTGGACCGATAGACTTAATTTTGACTCTATCTCAATCCCTGATCGCTAGGAGGCTCATTCTGCAGCAGTGGGAAGATGTTGCCCCTCCCACACAGACACAATGGTTTGATGGGATCCCTCTCTCTCTCTCTCTCTCAACTCAAATGCTCGATTACTACAGCAAGTGTTAAATCTTCTTCTCTTTGAGGTTCATTTTTCAACTATTTTCAATATTTATAGATCAATTGTTTTTTGATTTAAAATATTTTATTTTTTTCCTTTTCTTCATTTCTTTTGAACAATTAGCGTTGAAATTAATAGTTGTCTCCTGGTTCTGATTTTATTCGCTCAGATAATAGGTTGGGGTTAGAAATTTCATGAGTTATGTTTTTTTTCCCTGTTTTTATTGACTACCTGCATCATGCGTATCTTGTTTATCGTTGTTTGCTCTCTGTCATTTTAATTTACTTTTACCTGAACTTTATAGCATATCTATCTATGTATGTGATGTATATTCTCAAAAACCAATAAAAAAGATTGAAAAAGACTACACAAAAGAGTCTGGAAAAACAACCACCTAAAGAAACACACAAAGATCAGCGTGTACAGAGCCATTGTCATACCCACGCTCCTGTTCGGCTCCGAATCATGGGTCCTCTACCGGCATCACCTACGGCTCTGAGAACGCTTCCATCAGTGCTGTCTCCGCTCCATCCTCAACATTCATTGGAATGACTTCATCACCAACATCGAAGTACTCGAGCTGGCAGAGTCCGCAAGCATTGAATCCATGCTGCTGAAGACCCAACTGCACTGAATGGGTCACGTCTCCAGAATGGAGGACCATCGCCTTCCCAAGATCGTGTTCTCCACTGGCCACCGAGACAGAGGTGCACTAAAGAAGAGGTACAAGGACTGCTTAAAGAAATCTCTTGGTGCTTGCCACATTGACCACCGCCAGTGGGCCGATATCGCCTCCAACCGTGCATCTTGGCACCTCATAGTTCGGCGGGCAGTAACCTCCTTTGAAGAAGACCGCAGAGCCCTCCTCACTGACAAAAGACAAAGGAGGAAAAACCCAACACCCAACCCCAACCCACCAATTTTCCCTTGCAACCGCTGCAACCGTGCCTGCCTGTCCCGCATCGGACTTGTCAGTCACTTTTTTTTTTAAAAACTGTTGAGCAGGACTTTCTTCTGTTACCCAAACGGCTTGGGAGAGATTTGCTTTAAGATGTGACACTTTCAAGTACACTAATACTAGTTGGAGTATTATCCCAGATAATACTGAAGTGAGGCTCAAAGGGGTGACTCTAAGACTCGAGGGCAAGGATGTGATTCTAAGGTAAATATTTCTAGCTCTGGTTAATTGTTTATTTTCAAAGATGATTTTCTCAATCTCATTTCTTGTTGCACTGTTTTGATTTCTCATTGGCTCTGTTGAGCACTGAGATGGCATAATTTCAATTAGGATTGAATACCCTCCCTTGTTACAATATCATGCTTAAAAGTAAAATAGCTTTTTTTTGTTGAATATTGGATTATGCATGACTAGGAATTAATTAGAGTCCAATAATTAAACTAATTATTTCAGATTGCATCATAATCTGGGTACAGGAACCTGTGCATTTTCTGTATGCCCATGGAGCCAAAAGATTAAGGGTTGTTCACTATTAAAATACTGAATTAAATGGCTGAAATGCCATTTAACAACCTATAAATTGAATATTAAATAAACTCATCATTATAATCATTTTAATTTAGAGATACATTAACAGGCCCTTCTGGCTCATGAGCCCTCATTGCCCCAATACACCCCAATTAACCTACTAACCCCATGCACCTTTGGAACTTGGGAGAAGGGTGGGGCACCCAGAAGAAACCCACGTGGCCTTGGGGAGAACGTAAAGCTCCTTACAAAGAGCAGCGGATTGAAACCCGGTCACTGTGCTGCAATAGTATTGTGCTAGCTGTTCCATGCAATCCTCTCATGCAATTTGACCATCGCTGTCAAGGGTGACATTTATTGATTATTCTCGAATTACCCCCAAGGAGAAGCAATGAGCTACCTTCCTGAATCTGGTTTGGTGATGTTAAGCAAATAGTTGTAAGATTTTAAGGTGGCACGGTTGGCAGAGCAGTTAGCACAGCGCCTTTACAGCACCTGCGATAGGGATCGGGGTTCGATTCCCACACTGTCTGTAGGAGCTTGTACATTCTCTGTGTGTGTGTGTGTGTGTGTGTGTACAAATTAAAATGATTTGGGGATCATGCAGCAGGTGGTTTCTACATGTACCTGTTGTCCAACATGGTAGAGGTTGTTGAAGGTCCTTCAAAGTAGTTTACATTAATTGTCACATACACCTAGTAGATTGAGAAGGGTTCATTTTCGCAAGTAGTACTTAGCTCCAATGAACGTTCTCATTCAGGTGACTTGCCATTCGGTGTGGGCGATCATGTCTCTCTATCCATCGTGGTCTCTGACCCTCTGAATCGTAGTTGTTGCCTCCCCTATTTCTAACCATGATGTTGATCCATCTCTCATTTTCAATTTCTGTCGGCCTCTGCTTCTTTTTCCTTCCGGCTTCCCAGTGGTAACTATATGTCCTAATGTATCTCTTTGCATGATGTGCCCAAAGAATTTTGATCACTGTTTTCTGATTCTTTTAAGTAATGTATGTTTTTTCATTCTCTGTAGAAGTTCTTTGCTTGTTATCCTGTCCGTATATGATCTGCACGGCATTATTCTGAGAAACCACATCTCTGCTGCATTGATTCTTCTTTCCATTGCATTTGTGATGGTCCATGACTCGCAGCCACACATTAATATCAGAAGAATGTACAGCTGAGAGTTCGAAGGCGGTCATCAATTGCTATTTTCTTGTTTCTCATTTTTTTTTCCAATATGTCTATTTTTTTTTGTAGTTCTTTCCTTTGTAATTTCCAACCTGTAAATGAATCTTCTGTGTATTAACTACACCTTTACATTCCTCCACTTCAAAATGACATTCCTGAACCTCTTCTTTAATCTTCTGAATCTTAATTATGACTTTATCCACAGCATCAGTACATCTTTTCACATAATGGTTAATGTCCTTTGACAATTTGAAATTGTCCATTAAAATTAGTATTAATGGAAGCAAACTGTTGCATACATTCATTCATTGTAACCATTTGTTGTATTGAATTATTTAGGGCTTGAGTTAGATAACTTGGAATATCATACTGCATACCTTGGACCTCCTCTCTTCCAGTTATTTCTCCTTCTCTTTCCATTTCTTTGCTTTCTTCCCTCTTTTTCTCTTCAGAATCACTGGATGATATAGTGATTCAATATAAATGTCATATTGAATTGATTATTGAAATAATTGTCTATCAATTCATGGCTTTGGGCTTTTCATTTAAAGCTGATGTCATTTGTTCCAATGTGCGCATGGGCAGAGTTCCGCGCATGTGCAGATCTTCAAAGTCTGTATTTCTGAACTCCAACGCCATCTTCCCCAGCTCTCCAGGGTGTTGGTGCTGGAGTTGCATGTACCTTTGCCGTCATTGCTCATGTCATCCTTGGAGGAAGAGAAATCTGGTCAGGAGGCTCCATTATAGAGATAGGCCCCACTTCTTCTGTTGCAGTACTTCCTTTCACAGCCATTTTCTTTGATATTTTTGATTTGATTTTCCTTGTATTCCCACCTCTCCAACCTACACCATCACGTCACACCCCTGCTGTTTCTCATTTCTATGAATACTGTTCTTGACATTGCTAGTCTTGCTTTTATGTCTATTTCTCATTTGCCATCAGATGTTCCCCATGATCCAAGATACTTGAAGTTGTGAACTTGTCCCTTCAAGTTGGGATATCAGGTTTCTTTGATATTACCATGACTTCCATTTTCTTTTTGTTTAAAGTTAGGTTGAGTCTTTTGCTCTCTGAGTTGATGGTAGATAATAATGTCGATAAATTTATTTCACTGTTTGCTATCAGTATTATATCATATGCACAGCAGAGGTTGTGGATATTGTGTCCTCCAATACTTGTGGGTAACGCATATAATGGTTAATACTAAGGATGGCTGAATATAATTCACACCATCCAGGTAATCCTCAGATTATGAACAATCAAATTTAAAGTTGTGCTCTCTGACATATGGGCATTTGATATACAGATTTTTATGGAAGAATACACTAATACCCACCCTGTTCAATATAGGAAGGTTTTCTTCACAAAACACTTTCCGGAAAGGCACTTCCCATTGTAAGTTGATGAATGGCTGTAGCCACTATGATTTCAGCACAGATGCAGGCAGATTTGATCTATGCTAATGTTTTAATTTCACCTGGGCCTCTCAATTTACCGAAAGGCATTCCCTTCAATTCCTTGATCCACCTTATGCTGAATTCTCCAACGTGTGCCCACAGCTATCATTTAAATGATTCTTTGTGGTACTTAGGAATGCGTTCTTGTATCTCTTTGGGGTAAATAAATTGCCCATTTGATTTATTGGTTTTTTGTAAATTTTATATTTTGCTTATTATTCCTTAAAACAATATTATAGACAACACTTTCCTTACTCTAATAGATCCTAATTTCAAAGTATCATCTTCCTAAGTGTGAGCTGCAAATTTCAATCTCTTTAATCCAATAAATCCATCTCTGTGTCTGTTACTTTATGTAGTTTTAGTTCATTGATAAAATGGATAAACATTTTGCATAGCTTCACAACAAGACTTTTATAATGGTGAATAACAAAACATTTACTGTATAATAGAGATACAATGATATTTAGAGATATAAAAATATATAGAGATACAAAATCTTAGAGATATACAAAGAAAAATTTCTCACGCTCACATTTCCTTCACGTAGAATGAGAGCAAGCAGTGGATATTACAACATATTACATCAATATGGAAAAACTACGAACAATAGTTCTCTTAGAGAGAAGTACAAAATTAACTAAGAATTAAAATTGCAACATTTTAACCTTTAGAATGATTGCATGTTAAACTGATGGTACTTAGGTGTAGGGAGAAAGATTTGTTGGATCAGGAAGACAAACTACATTAGAAAATAAGAAATAGAAGCAGTTGATGGCTGTTCAGCATCTTGTGTTTGCTCTATAGTCAATTAAATCATGGTTCTGCATCACTTTCCTGCCTTTATCGCCTTTGCTGAACCTTTATGGGCCACATTGAAAATCGTAAACAAATTGTACGGCATATGGTTAGAAATAAGGTAGTAAGGGGAAAAATAAGGGAAGATAGACAATATAGGCCTCAGTGACTACTGCCCAGTGACACTGACCACCACCATTATGGAATGCTTTGAGTGTCTGGTGATGAATGCATCAAGCACACCTTGCAGAGACACTGGACCCATTTCAATTTGCCTATAAATGAAACTGTTCCATTGATGACACTACAGCCTTGTCCAACCCCATCTGGAGAATGTCACCTCACATGCCAGACTTCAGCTCAATCATTCCCGAGAGGCTGGTGGAGAAGCTGCCCTCGCCGGGACTCAACACCCTTCTCTGTAATTGGATCCAGTACTTCCTCATGGAAAGACCACAGTCTGTCAATGTTGGGAGCAGAATGTTGAACAACATCCCACTGAGCATTGGCGCACCTGAGTGTGCACAGCCCACTCTTATTCACGCCAGATCCAGCTCTAACAGAGTCATCAAATTTGTAGGTGACACAAAGGACGTTGGACTCATCAACAATAATTATGAGTCGCACTACAGAGAAGAGTTGGAAAATCTTATTTGAGAATAACAACCTGATTCTCAATGTGGATGAGATAAAGGAGATTACTGTGGACTTCAGGGTGAAAACCCACAACTACACATTAATAGTGTGGGAGTAGAGAGAGTGGAGAGCACCACATTCCCAGAGTCCACTTAAGAAGTGACCTAACAGAATTTGTTGTCATAAACAAATCACAAAATTCATTGTTTTGTAGAATCACAGTGCAAACATTTATATAAACCACCTTACAGAAATAGATAAAAGTAGTGCATGAAAAGTCAAAGTCAGGCAGTGCCCATGATTCACTGATTATTCCAGAATTTGACAGCAGCGGGGAAGAAGCTGTCCTTCTGCTGCTGAGTGCTCAACTTTAGGCTCCTGTACCTTCTTCCTTTTGGTAGCAGAGTGAAGAGGGCATGCCCTGGTGGTGGGGGTCCTTGAGGATGGAGGCAGCTTTTCTAAAACATGGCCTCTTGTAGATGCCCTCGATGGAGTGAAGACCAGTGCCTGTGGTGTTGCAGGCCAAGTTAACAAACCTCTGGAGTCATTTTCTGTCCTGAGTGTTGACGCCCCAGAACCAGACAGTGATGCAACTAGTCAGAATGCTCTCCATGGTTCACTGATATTGCATTGTGGAGCGATTGTGACAATAGGCGAATTTCAGTAGGTCCAGACCTTTGCTTAGGTTCATGTTATTCTGATCATGACCAAATTCTCAGTGTTTCATCACAGTAGAAGTTAATGCTACTGGGCAATAGTCGTTGAGGAAGTTCTCATTGCTCTTTTTTGGGAAATGGGATGATTGATGCCCTTTTAAACAGGTGGGAATCTTTGATTGCAGCAATGAGAGGTTGAAAATGTCTGTGCACACTCTGGCTAGTTGGTTTACCCATATGTTCAGTACCCAGCCAGGTACACAGTCAGGGCCTGTCGCATTGTGAGGGTTCACCCTCTTGAATGATTTTCTAACATCATCTTCAGAGATACATATCACAGGGTCCTCAGCCTTTGCAGGGAATCTAGTAGACATTGGTTGGTTCTTCTTCTCAAAGCAGGCATAGAAGGTTTTCAGCTCATCACATAGTGAATCATTGCAGTTATCTATAATATTCGCCATTGCTTTGTAGGCTGTAATGGCCTGCATGGGTGGTGCGGGTCTTTAATGATAGAGACTGCCTTTTTAAGACACTGCCTCCTGAAGAGGTCTTCGATGGAGTGAAGTCTGGTGCCTGTGATGTCGCTGGCTGAGTTAACAACCCTCTGGAGTTTATTCTTCTCCTGAGAGTTGATGCCTCTGTACCAGACAGTGAAGCAACCAGCCAGAATGCTCACCACGGTACACCTGTAGACATTTTCGAGTGCTTTTGGTGAAATATCCTGGCCACACAACATCTACTCACTCGTCAGAAAGGCATAACAGAGACTGCACTTCCTGAAAAGTCTGAGGTGGGCAAGGTTACCAGCCACCGTCCTGTCAATCTTCTACAGGAGCTCCTTCGAGAGCACCCTGGGTGGTCGTGTAACAGCGGGTGTACAGTTGCTGTGGAGCATTAGATTAGAGGTCAATCCACAGGACCATAAAAGTGGGAGAGAAAATCATTGACGTGATCTACCATGTTGATTGTCTGAAGTGGGCTCGCAAAATTGCTGAAGACCCCAACCACCCTGCACACAGCATCTTTCAGCTACTCCCATCATGAAAGAGATATGGGAGTATCAGAGACAGAGCCATCAAGCTGAACTTCTTCCCACGGGCAGTAAGACTACCGAATGACCGATGAAATGCTCAGACAAACTCTCTGAGAGTTCACCATTTATTTAACAATATTTATTTATTTTATATATGTTTATATGTTCTGCATATGCATCGTTTGAGTGTTATGTCTGCATGTTTTCGCACCGTGGACTGGAGAATGCTATTTGGTCAGGTTGTACTTGTACAATCAGATGCTAATATATTTGAACTTGGTATCGTGACAAAGAAGGCAGGATTTTAAATGAATTTTTTCATGTTTCTTCAGTAGGGGTTTAGCAAATAGCACAAAGTATCTGGCTGAAGAACATTCTGAGTGTTTGATTCGTGTAGTTGCATAGAATACCAAGATACAAGGCTTGCAAGAGCATTAAACAAGTTGGTGAGAAATTTGACAGGTTACAGTTGTGCCTGAGGGCTAATGTGATGCCTAGCTGTGCAGGGGAACAGACACACCAATCTAGGAATTATAGGCCTGTTAATTTATAACATTCCTGGAATGTGTTCAATAAAAGAAGCAAATTGAGTGTGCTTCTCGATAGTGGGGTGATTAGTTTAATGGGCAGGTCTGTGAGATCTCAGCCTGTCTAATAAGGCCACTCTTGTCCTTTGAATATGTAAGCACACTGTATAACTGGCAGGTAAAGGAGTAGCAGAGGAATGAGAAGGATTTCTTTTACAGTAGGCCCCTTCAAATTGCTATATAAAATCAGGTTGTCTGGTTAGTACTCCAGTTAGAAAGGGTCTGATCCGGTCAACCCTGTTGGAATCCAACCGGGTCCCTGACCCACCTCAGTGGTAGTCAGGGAACCCAGTTAAACTTACCTAGGTCACATCCACAGGCAATTTGAACAGGAAAATGCCTGACCCGCTTATTCCAGTGACGTCAGCCAGCATCCAAACATCCGGTAGTACTTCCGGTGAGTGCATGACACATCATTGTAGGGGCGGGATCCCCCTTAAATCACCGGGTGGCCGATTTAATTGGTCGATTTTCCTACTGCGAATTTAAAAGATGCTTCCAGCACCTTTGCCCCAGTAATCACACCAGGGTCCCAGGAAGGCCACCCAGCAGGTGTGGCAGTTTAAGAGGCTAGTGTGAGTGTTCTGATCAGGAATGAATCCACGGTGAGATTGTGGTGGAACCAGATTCAATAAGTGTCACAAGACAAATAACTTGGAAAAAAAATAATTGCCAAGTTATGGGAAAAGAGCAAGGTAATGAGAGAAAATCAATTGTTTTTTTTTAAAAAAGTCTGACGCAGGCAAATTAGCCTGAATAACCCCCTTCCATTCAGTAATATTTCATAATGTAATGTTTTAATTTCCATTTGTTGTTCGATTGCCTTATATGTCTCATCCAGGGTGGGAACCTCATCCAGCTCTAGCCTTAGGGGCTGTTGAGTGAGCTGGAGCAGGGTGGAATCTTGGACTGAGCGGTTGGCACTGAAAAGAGATTGGAAGTGTTCTGACCATCGGTTGAGGATGGAGATCTTGTCGCTGAGGAGGACTTTGCCGTCTGAGCTGCGCAGCGGGCTTTGGACTTGGGGTGAGGGGCCATACACAGCCTTTAGAGCCTCGTAGAAACCCCTGAAGTCGCCAATGTCCGCGCTGAGCTGGGTTCGTTTGGCGAGGCTAGTCCACCACTCATTTTGGATCTCCCGGAGTTTGCGCTGAAGATGGCTGCATGCGCGACGGAAGCCAAAGTTCCTCAACATGATTATCCAACTGCACGAAAACCAACAAGGTCGGGTCAGATACAGCAATGAGCTCTCTGAACCCTTCTCCATTAACAATGGCGTGAAGCAAGGCTGTGTTCTCGCACCAACCCTCTTTTCAATCTTCTTCAGCATGATGCTGAACCAAGCCATGAAAGACCCCAACAATGAAGACGCTGTTTACATCCGGTACCGCACGGATGGCAGTCTCTTCAATCTGAGGCGCCTGCAAGCTCACACCAAGACACAAGAGAAACTTGTCCGTGAACTACTCTTTGCAGACGATGCCGCTTTAGTTGCCCATTCAGAGCCAGCTCTTCAGCGCTTGACGTCCTGCTTTGCGGAAACTGCCAAAATGTTTGGCCTGGAAGTCAGCCTGAAGAAAACTGAGGTCCTCCATCAGCCAGCTCCCCACCATGATTACCAGCCCCCCCACATCTCCATCGGGCACACAAAACTCAAAACGGTCAACCAGTTTACCTATCTCGGCTGCACCATTTCATCAGATGCAAGGATCGACAATGAGATAGACAACAGACTCGCCAAGGCAAATAGCGCCTTTGGAAGACTACACAAAAGAGTCTGGAAAAACAACCAACTGAAAAACCTCACAAAGATAAGCGTATACAGAGCCGTTGTCATACCCACACTCCTGTTCGGCTCCGAATCATGGGTCCTCTACCGGCACCACCTACGGCTCCTAGAACGCTTCCACCAGCGTTGTCTCCGCTCCATCCTCAACATCCATTGGAGCGCTTACATCCCTAACGTCGAAGTACTCGAGATGGCAGAGGTCGACAGCATCGAGTCCACGCTGCTGAAGATCCAGCTGCGCTGGATGGGTCACGTCTCCAGAATGGAGGACCATCGCCTTCCCAAGATCGTGTTATATGGCGAGCTCTCCACTGGCCACCGTGACAGAGGTGCACCAAAGAAAAGGTACAAGGACTGCCTAAAGAAATCTCTTGGTGCCTGCCACATTGACCACCGCCAGTGGGCTGATAACGCCTCAAACCGTGCATCTTGGCGCCTCACAGTTTGGCGGGCAGCAACCTCCTTTGAAGAAGACCGCAGAGCCCACCTCACTGACAAAAGGCAAAGGAGGAAAAACCCAACACCCAACCCCAACCAACCAATTTTCCCCTGCAACCGCTGCAATCGTGTCTGCCTGTCCCGCATCGGACTTGTCAGCCACAAACGAGCCTGCAGCTGACGTGGACTTTTTACCCCCTCCATAAATCTTCGTCCGCGAAGCCAAGCCAAAGAAAAGAATTTCCATTTGCCACCATTCTTTACAGAACATGGCTGGTTAAAAAATACAAGCTCATGAAATCCAAAATGTATTTGTAAATGAGATTAATTTGCTAAATAACAGCCGTTAGAGACATCATTACTAATTTGGATATCGCAAGCTAATGGACTACTTTCAGTTTAGAGTACTGAGGAATATTATTTGAAGATGTAAGTGGAATTAGTGATCTTGCTGACAACACGACATTTTATTGGAAGTGAAATACTCTGAAGAGATACATAATGTGGAAGGAAATTTACAAATTGGCAACTGGATAAGGAAATTACAAGTAATGTTTATTGCTGTAAAATGGAAAATTAAGCACTCACGCTGTTACCCTGGACTGCAGAATCTTGAACCACAGAACAAAGTCTTGGCATAAGGTGTCAGACATTTGGTAGTGTGGTGAGGAGGGATTTTTTTACGTGAAGGCGGCTCTGAGTCTTTGGAATTTTCGACCACAGGACAGTAGACAGTCAGTCACTTAATATACTCAAGGCTGAGTGTAGTACGTCGAAGGACTCAAAGACTTATTGACTCAGACCAAGGCTTTCATTAGCAAAAGACTGGAGCGTAGTACATCGAAGTCGATCAGTCCAGACAGACTTGGGTCTGGTTAGGAGCAGCCCTTTATGACCTGCCAATGGGCGTGGCTATGGCTCTCAGCCAATCACTGCTACTATATGTAAATATATACAAATATATACATTGGCGAGAGTATTCTGTGCTATCACACTGAGGTTGCTAATCAGCCTAGGGTCAAGACCCAGTGCTACCACTATGTGTATCGATGTATGTACTGTATGGGCTGGTCCGCCTCCTGAACCTGTGACTCCTCCCTCCCAGATATCCCCATAAAGGCAATCACGCCCAAACCCCTCCCTTAGTACCTGCCTTGGAACCAGGCCAGCCACATGCCAGCTGTGTTGACACTTTAAGGTGATTAAATCATGACTCAGTCCAATTGTGGTTGATTGGTAGTACATAGCTTCCACGTATTTCTTCAATAAATCAGACCTTGCAACTAGATCAGCCTATCCATCTAGGCAAAAACAGGTTGAAGAAAGAAAATAGAAGGCTGCATGCAAGCACCTGAATGACAGTCCATAGTGAGTGGAGCCAGTAAGGTTTGCTATAATGGTCAGGAATCAGAATCAGGATTTATTGTCACGAGCAAGTTATGAAATTTGATGTTTTATGGCAGCATCACAGAGCAAACATTCATATTATAACCATCTTGCAACATTACTATAAAAATAAAATAATAATTACAATAATAATGTAATAATAATAATACTAAAGTCCGGCAGTGACTTTGGTTCATTGATCATTCAGGAATCTGATAGCAGCAGGGAAGAAGCTGCCCTTGTGCCGCTGAGTGCTCGTCTTTAGGCTCCTGTACCTTCCCCCCGATGGTAGCAGAGTGAAGAGGGCATAACCTGGCACGTGAGGGTCTTTGAGGAGAGGCAGGCCTAGGATAACGGAGATCTTGCCTTACCTTATGGACCTTGAGGAGCTCTCCATAGTTCCCCAGCCATTTGCTGGGTCTATTGAAATCCCTGACTGTGATGGCTCTGGATGATGGCTGCAAATGACTCGTGCATCGAGCCAAATTAGCCTGTTGCAAAACACAAAGACAGCAAAAAGAGATGAGTTAAAATCCCACTGTTGCAGCTAGGAAACTTAAGTTTAGTTATTGTAAACTTCCTGGAAGTTTAAAAAGCAAACAATGCTATTGGGATCCTTCAAACTGCTGGATTGTTGTAAAAGAAAACATCTGATTCACTTGTGTCTGTTAAGGAATCCCTTATCTTGATGGGTCAGACCCATTACAACTCGGTGGTATTCAACTGCTCTGTACAGACTGCTCAGTGCGATGGGAGATGGGTCCTGGCCACAGTCCATGTGTATCAAAAAATGAATAACAAAATGCTCAAAGTCAGCAAGACCAATGCAGTGCATTGACACACCACTCTCCACTCCACACATATTCCTGTACTTCTTAGGAAGGTTAAAAACATTACTTAAGAAAATTGTAGTGGCCTATCTGACGGCACTACCTTATGCAAGTAGCAATAAATGTCACTGGAGTCAGGAGTCAGTATCTTTATTGTGCTTAACCACAGCTTTTATAGTTCCCTCTGCGTGTTTCACACAGAGCCTTCTGGGATGGGGTAGTGACGTCACTTTCCCGCCTCGGGTGTTGGGTGCCATAAAAAGTGTGGGCTCTTATTCGTGTGCTTTTCCTAATTGCTGGTGCCTGGCCTGTAGCTAGAGGACTGGGTCGTTGTTGGAGGCTATGTGCTCTGGTAATGCGCTTGCTTAACTGTTGTGGCTGTTGTACGCGTGGGGCTCCCGCTACAAAATTCTGTAAGAAAAATATTTGGAATTGCTCGTTCACCTAAATGTGAAGAGGGTTGTCAAAGTGATTGCCATGATCAACGCACCTAGTTTTGTACATTCTGATGTAAAATTGCTGGCTGATTACTTGATCTTGGCAGAGTATCAATTGTCACAGTGAGGTTTCCTTTCATAGTGGCAACTTGTAAATAAGCTCTTTTAGAGAATGGTTCATTATTTTGCTGAAAATAATCCTACCATGTTTATAATTTAATTGCTACTAAAGTCAGATGAAAATTTACATTCAGTTTCATTTACATCCAGTTAAAACAATCTAGTTTGAATCTAATTTCACATTTACTGGTGCTGTGTTTGAGGCATTAATTTATGACACATACCCTTGTGTTCCAAGAATTGTTGCATGAATGATGCAATCAGAATTTTGTCCCACAATTTCTCTCTGGTTTGATGCCTGAATGATTAGCTGTGAACTGAGTGACTGCAAGATTCTTTTATTGTCGTCTGCTGTTATGGAAAATGAAATAGTATCTGGGACCTAAGGGGATTAGTATATTCCGGATAAGTGAATTTTCCGGTGCATGAGACTGCTTGATTGCTGAACTAACGGTAAGGTGCACCAGTTTTTTACCTATTTATTTTCTGCAATTTTTCTTGCCGTTTGCTTGAGGCTGCCGGTTGCTTGAATTCTGGATAACGGGTTTTTACCGCAGTACACAAAATTCATCAACTTTTGCCTGCTTTACAGGCACACGAAGAGGCTCCACCGCCCTCAACAACAAGAGAAAGAGAAGCAAAAGAGAATTCCTTCAGAGATTCCTGAATTCTATTTCTGGATCAACAGTGTTGGTTATCAGCTTGTTATCCCTTGAAATGCAGCCATTCTAAATCCAGATCATCTTTCCACCCACAAACCCCCTTAAGCAATCTCTTACTAATCACAGAGCACCGATGGCATAGGGAATACTTAAAGTGGTATGTTAGTGGAAAGAAAAAGGTTGAGAACCACTGCTCTAAACCTTTCCCCTTTCACCCTAAAGCCATGTCCTCTTGTATTAACCTCTCCCAATCTAAGTAGAAAGAGCCTACTCGCATTTACTCTGTCTATTCACCTCATCATTTTGTAAACCTCTATCAAATCTCCCCTCTTTATTCCAAGGAATAAAGACCTAACCTGTTTAATATTTGTGAAACATGAAGAATACATAATTTGGTGGGTTTGCAATAAGTGCAGGACAATACTTTTTGTAACTCTTGGCTAAAGGCCAAATTGCCAGTCTGAGGCAGGGTAATTTACTGTTTTCATTTCACTGCTACTGTTTACAAAAAAAGATACGAGTGGCATACGATACCATAGTTTTAAGTTTGTCTCCTACTTCCTAAAGCAAATGTTCGCGTCTAATCCAAAATAGAAATCCCCAGCTGACAATGTTTGACTGGAGGAGCATTTGTACAGGCACATTGAAGAATTGCAATAACTTACTAGCCCTCCAAAGAAATTACCAAAATGGAAAAAAAGCATAAAGAATACTAAGAAATATTAAAAGAAACTCCTCAAGCAATAGTAATGCCACAAAAATTAAGTTGCTCCAACCTTTGGAGCAAATCATGTATTCCAATATTTTTGAGTTTTCTTTATTTTTGTTGACAATTTTTTCCAAAATTTTTCACCATATTATGTTTCCTGGTGTGAAATGTTAAATTGGAATAGACTGGAAAAAAAATCCACAAAATTTAGAAAGCCATTTATTCTCTGATGTTACAACATACAGTTTTCCCACAGGTACCTGGTTAATGCTCAATTTGATTGATGGTTCAGGCTTAAATTTCCAGTAAAACATCAAAGCTATTTGTCCTTAAATAGTCTTGATGCATCTGATGAACCTTGGAGGTTTAAATGAATTCAGAGTGCTCCCCGCATCTTTCACATCCTCAAATGACATGTTTTAATCAATCACTACCAAAAGATTTGGGGCAAATTTTATGATTCCTCATTCTTCGATAATAATGAGTTGATTTTTTTTTTTCTGAGTTGCAATGTGGTTCTTAAAAAAATTTACATTTATCACCAACTGGAGATTTTCACAATAATCAAGCATCTAAAACAGAGATACAAAACACAAATTGTGGAGAATTTTCTGCAGTAACATTATGTCAATATTGATTTTCAGGGAATGATAGTTAAGAGGAAGGTTACTATTTATGACCCTGCTCTAACTGCACAAGAAGATAATGGTCAACTTCCTGAACTGTTGCTGACCATGTGTTGACTGAAATTCCCACTGGGCTGTTGGTTTCATGATTTCCAGGATTCCTGCAGGTTCCTGTCCAAATCATGTGTTCTCATGTGCCTACTGCCCTGAAGTTCCAGACAATAGTGTTCAAAGTCTTTGAAAATAGAAAAAAATTTCATGAAAATTGCTCATCTGGTTTTCAATGACATAAAAGCTAAAATTCTTTCTTGGGTTGAAGTCAAGAATATATCTTCTTGAGAAAAATCAAATAAAGCAATGAAAGGACGTGGTTCTAATTGCTCATCTGGTTTTCAATGACATAAAAGCTAAAATTCTTTCTTGGGTTGAAGTCAAGAATATATCGTCTTCTTGAGAAAAATCAAATAAAGCAATGAAAGGACGTGGTTCTAATTGCTCATCTGGTTTTCAATGACGTAAAAGCTAAAATTCTTTCTTGGGTTGAAGTCAAGAATATATCGTCTTCTCGAGAAAAATCAAATAAATCAATGAAAGGAAGTGGTTCTAATTTGATCTTTAAAATTATTGACAAAGTTTGAAATATGCCTTTCCAAAATTTTTCTAAATTGGGGCACTCTGAATGTAGCTTCAAAGATTTTGCACTTATCACATAGTGGATCGACAATGACACAAAAGCAAGATAATTTGATTTTAGACACGAATCTTATGCGCCACCTTAAATTGTAACAAACAATGTCGTGTACAAGGTGAGGAGTCTTTAATCAAGTTAAGAGTGAAAATCCAGTCTTGGTCTGAAAATTCAAATCATGTTACCGATCATTCTTAATCCCAGTCTTTGAGACTATATTTAAATCTAGTAAAGTATTATAAATAACTGAAATTAATCCACGCTGGGAGAATTTCAAATCAAAAAGTAAATCAATAATATTTTTTCTGAAATTTGAGGAAATTGAGAAAACTTAGACTGAAAAAAATGACTAAATTGTAAATATCTAAAAAAATGTATTAGTAAGTTGCAATTTGACTTACAATTGTTCAAAAGAAGAAAAAAATGTTTGAATATAAAACCTCTAACTTCTGATACCATTCCTTAAAACTTGTATCTAACAAAGAGGGTTGGAAAAGAAAATTATCTATAATAGGGCTGGCAAGAGAACTTAAAATTGCCAACATAGAAATTCAATTCAATTTCTACCCAAGAAGGACAGTTTACTCATTTATCAAAATGTAGCAATAAAAGTGGATTCCATTTATTAACCACCCAGTAGTAAAATCTAAGATTTGGAAGTGGTAATTCCCTCCATTCCATTTTGTCTTTTGAATATGAGCTTTATTTTTGCGAGGTTGTTTTACTTGCCATATGTACAAAGAAATAAACAGATCCACTGAATAAAAAAAAAATTAGGAATGAAGATTGGTAAAGCTTGAAAAAGCTATTAAAAATTTAGATAAAATGTTCATTTTAATTGAATTGATATGTCCAATCATTGCAATGGATAAAGGTGACCATCCCAATAATAATTCTTTAATCTGATTAAATAATACCAAAAAGTTTTCTTTCAATAGATTTTTATAACTTATTGTAATTCTAATTCTCAAATATCTGAAATGGTCTTTCACTATTTTAGCCTGGAAATTAGAATATCTTTGAAAAGATTCCTTTAATGGTAATAGTTCACTCTTATGTAAATTTAATTTAAAATCCGAAAATTGGCTAATTTGGGTAAACAAAGTTAATATATTTGGTATGGAAACCTCAGGGTTTGAGATAAAGAGAAAAGATCGTCTGCATACAAGATTACTTTAGGTTCAACTCCATTTCTAGTTATTCTTATAAAATCTCTGCTCTCACAAAGAGCGTTCCAAGCAAAGGACTTAGAGGGAAACCTTGGTAAGATAACTCTCCACCTCCTCATGCTCATTGGTTACATGATGTTAGGTCCTATTTAAGCTTGGAAAAAATTAGATAAAGCATTAAAGATGTAAAGTTTCAATTTGACAAGATGTGGGGCCCATTCATGGATTACGATTATAATTGGAAGATTTAAGAAATCTGGATGCCCCAGGGACTCTCTGTCTGGTGTCTGAAGGTCAGTATTCAATCCATATCTTTACATCCCTAACCTTAGTTAAAGGGAGTGGTTCGATTAGTCTGAGGATTTTTTTTAAAATTAGTTAACTTGTCAATATAGTTTTTATTTCTTGAAGCTTAGAAGGCTGAGGGAGGATTTGATGGAGGTCTATAAAATGTTGAGGGGGATAGATAGAGTAGATGTGGATAGACTTTTTCCATTGAGGATAGGGGAGATTCAAACTAGAGGATATGAGCTGAGAGTGAGGGGGGGAAAAAGTTTAGGTGCAAAACAAAGAGAAGCTTCTTTACTCAGAGAGATGTCTATGTGGAATGAGCTTCCAGCGGAGCTAGTGGAGGCAGGTACAATATTTTAAGAAAAATTTGGATAGGTATATGGATGTAAAAGTTATGGGCAGAATGCAGGTCAGTGGGACTAGGAGAGTATGTGTTTCGACATGGACAAGAAGGGCCATGATGGCCTGTTTGTGTGCTGTAATTGTTATATGGTTATAGGTTTATAATATTGGTTTAAATGTGGTTTATCATGGATCATATCATTAATTAAGATGGAATTCACCCTTTGTTGATATAAAGAGATTGATTAATTTTGACTCATTTATTCCCTATCCAGAATTATGCTGGGATAGATTGAGAAAGGGATAAACTGTTAATGACCATATTCTTAGAATTTGATGCCTTAAAGAAATAAGTCAAATAAACAATAGGCTTTTGATTTACATTATATGTTTAATTTGTGATACGTACATGATATGACCTGTTGCTTATTGTCATTAGAAGACTTTGCAAGTAGGATTTATATATTAAACTCAATTAAAAAAAAAAAAAAAGAAAAGGAAATACAAAAATTAAAAACAAGAATTTATTATTAAATTAGAATTGATGTAAAAGTTGAACAGTTAAGTCAAGAAATTGTTCAGTGATGAATGAGAAAAATTATTAATCGATGTATGTTATTCCTTCTCTATTTTACAATAAACTTCATTTGAAAAAATCCCAGCCAAAACAGCAGAGGATGGAACTTCATTTAAACATATTAATAATTTCCACATTCCACAAAGCTGCATGCTTAGCCTACTGCTCTACACGTTTTACATCCACGACTGTGTGGCCAGCGACAATTCCAATGCCACTTACAAGTTTGCCGATGACACCACAGTTGTCGGCAGAATCACAAACAGCAATGAGGAATCGTCCAGGAGGGAGATAGATCAGCTCGTTGAATGGTGTAACAACAACCACCTTGTGCTCAATGTCAGCAAAACCGAGGAGATGATTGTGGACTTCAGGAAGAAGTCACTGGAACACAATCCAGTCCTCATCGAGGGCTTAGTAGTGGAGAGGGTAAAGAACTTCAAATTCATGGGAGTCAACATCTCCAAGGGTCTGTCCTGGAACCTCCATGTTGATGCAATCACAAAGAAGGTTCACCAGCTTCTTTGAGAGGTACCTGAGGAGATTCGGTATGTCACCAATGACTCTTGTAAACTTCTACAAGTGTAATGTGGAGAGCATTCTGGCTTGTTGCATCACTGCCTAGAATGGAGGTGTCAACTCTCAGGACATGATGTTAACTCAGCCTGTGACATCACCGACAACATACTTCACTCCATTGAGATCATCTACTTAAAAAGAAAAGCAGCTTCTATCCTCATAGACCCTCACTAGCCAGGCCATAACTTCTTCACCCTGCTACTCTCAGGGAAAAGGCACAGAAGCCTAAAGATAAGTGTTTCATTTTGTATTTGTATGTGCGAGTTCTTAGACAACACATGGATGAAGGAAAAGGTTCTTTACTTTAAAGTTATTGTAAACAAAGATAAGCGTATACAGAGCCGTTGTCATACCCACACTCCTGTTCGGCTCCGAATCATGGGTCCTCTACCGGCATCACCTACGGCTCCTAGAACGCTTCCACCAGTGTTGTCTCCGCTCCATCCTCAAAATTCATTGGAGCGACTTCATCCCTAACATCGAAGTACTCGAGATGGCAGAGGCCGACAGCATCGAGTCCACGCTGATGAAGATCCAGCTGCGCTGGGTGGGTCACGTCTCCAGAATGGAGGACCATCGCTTTCCCAAGATCGTGTTATATGGCGAGCTCTCCACTGGCCACCGTGACAGAGGTGCACCAAAGAAAAGGTACAAGGACTGCCTAAAGAAATCTCTTGGTGCCTGCCACATTGACCACCGCCAGTGGGCTGATAACGCCTCAAACCGTGCATCTTGGCGCCTCACAGTTTGGCGGGCAGCAACCTCCTTTGAAGAAGACTGCAGAGCCCACCTCACTGACAAAAGGCAAAGGAGGAAAAACCCAACACCCAACCCCAACCAACCAATTTTCCCCTGCAACCGCTGCAATCGTGTCTGCCTGTCCCGCATCGGACTTGTCAGCCACAAACGAGCCTGCAGCTGACGTGGACTTTTTACCCCCTCCATAGATCTTCGTCCGCGAAGCCAAGCCAAAGAAAAAAAAAAAATTGTAAACAGCACCATGAGGCAAGCCATGAGACTGCAAGTCTTTATTACAGATCTTGCATACTGTGTGTCTGCCCCCCTGCTGGCAGCCAAGTCTAATCAAATTGCTAGTGGCCATGCAAACATGATCACTATCATTATATCTTCCTTTCTCAAAACAAAAGTAGCTTACTTTTAACTAACATGTTTTCTTTGCATAACTCTGCAATTTTAACTTTTAAACCAAGAACTTGCATTTTCATTATTATCAACATTGTTAACAATTTTTAAACTTGTTTTGTGTGTTTACATTTACATACACTAAAACATTATGAGTGAATAAGATAGCACTACTTCATTTTATAACAGGAGTCTTTAAATTTGCTCAATGAGTCTTTTAGGAGGATTCACGTGTCTTGACAATCTCCTGATTGATTGTCCTTGAATATGAGTTGTTGCCTCAGACGATGTCTTCTCAGCTGTGTATTCAAGTTGGTCAACAGTATCTGTCTTTTAATCTACTGTGGCTGGTCCCATTTGAAGATCTTGACAATTTCTTCGCAGAACAGCACCTTCTTCTGTCTGAATGGTGTTTGATCTTGGTTGGACTTCACGAAGGACAGTTCCCTTCAGAGTCCATAAGTTTGTTTTGTCTTTTAGCCTTACTTGGTCACCAGAGTAGTGTTCCAGTAGGTTTTTTGTTCCTCTGTCAAAGTAATAATTTTGCTTTTCTTTCTGTTTTCTTTGAATTTCCACACTTTCTCCCCCTCTTTTGCTTTTAGAAGGTTCACCTGGAGGGTAGGTTTGACCTTAGCCTATGTCCCATAAGGAGTTGTGCTGGAGATATACCACACTTGAGCGGTGTTGTGCGGTATACTAGCATGCTCTGGCGGAAGTCAGTTCCATTGTCTTTTGCCTTGTTCATCAGTCTTTTCACTGTCTGCACCGATGTTTCCACGAGACTATTGGATTGTGGAAAATGAGGACTTAATGCGATGTATACAAAGTCCCACTCTTTGGCAAAGTGTCGAAACTTTAAATTGCAAAACTGGGGGCCGTTGTCTGTGAAGACCTCGCTTGCCATGCCAATCTGGAGAATATGGTTTTTATACCTGTTATTACAGCATCTGCAGTAGTGCTGTTCATTCTACACAACTCTGGATACAGGGAGTAATAGTCTGTGACTACAAGATAGTCCTTCCGTTGACATTCAAATAGGTCAGTGCCCACCTTCTGGTAAGGTCTGTGTGGTGCTGGGTGTGGCTTTAGTGGTTCTGCAGGATTGCTTGCTTGATACTTCTGGCATATTGTACAGATTGACACCTCATTTGTTATATCATTGTTGATTCTTGGCCAGTACGTCACCTCTCTTGCTCCTTTCTCACACTTTTCGATTCCAAGATGTCCTCCATAGATCTTTTTTAGCATCTCTTTTCTTAGACTCTTTGGGATAAGGATTTTGCTTCCTTTGTAGTTGATGTCTTCAACCTCTGAAAGTTCCACCCTGAAGTTCCAGTACTCTGCAACATGTTGGGCCATCCATCCAAGATGTTTTTTCTCATTTGTCTCAGTGTTTTATCTTTGTATCTGACTTTATGAGCTCCATTTTTGCATCTGATATGGGCAGAGAACTTGTGATCATGTCCATGAAGACATTCACGTCTTCATTCACTTTGGTGTTTGCAGGCTCTCTTGTATCAACAGCTCTAAACAATGTGTCTGCTGTGTACATTAGCTTACTCAGAGTGTACGCCACATTCCGTGTACAGGGTTGCAGCCTAATCATCATTCTTTGTATTCTCAGTGGACATTCATTTAATGGCTTTTGGAACCATGCAATCAAGGGCTTATGGTCAGTCTCTACACTGATTACTTATCCTGACACAAACTGTTGAAATCTTTCTCAGGCGTATGTGATGCTCAGCAGCTCCTTTTCAATTTGAATGTATCGTGTCTGTCATTGAGCGTGATGGATATACACTGGGTTGCCAGTCATCATATTTTTGCAGAAGAACTGCACTATGTGATTCATCTGATGATCTCTTGATGGGTCTCGCTGGGTCGTGAAACCTCAGAACTGGTTTCTCTGTGAACAGTTTCTTTAGTTCGGTCCATGACTTTTCGTGCTCATTATTCCACTCCCATTCAATGTTCTTTTCTGTTAGTCTTCTCAATGGAGCCGTCTTTTCTGAGAGGTTGGAAATAAATTTACCCATATAGTTGACCATTCCATTAAACCTCTGTATGTTCTTTTTGCATTGTGGCCTTGGCATGTTCCCAATGGCGGACACCTTTATGGGATCTGGTCTGATGTCCTCACAGCCAATAGTATCTCCTACAAATGTTAGTTCTGTCACCCCAAGCTGTCATTTCTCTCTATTCAGCTTCAGGTTTGCTTTCCTTGTTGCTTCCAGCACTTACCTTAGTCTCTCATCATGTTCCATTCTCGTGCTTCCCAGACTATGATGTCATCCATTGAGGTATCAACTCTGTCCAGGTGCTGATAGACCATATGGATAATTTTGTGATACACTTCAGGAATGGAGGCAATTCTGAATCGTAACCTTAGGAATCTACATCTGCCAAATGGACGATTGAATTTGCACAGACTTGAACTTGCTTCATCCAATTCCATCTGCCAAAATCCTGATGATGCATTTAACTTGCTGAAAAACTTTGCATTTGTAAACTGTGACATGATTTTTTCATGCACTGGAAGCTTAACATGTTCTTTCTTTATTGCTCTGTTTAGTCTCTTGCATCCAAGCAAATTCTAAGCTTTCCATTCTTTTTGTCCACAACAACGAGTGAACTCACCCGCTCCATTGATTCATCTATCTTCTGAATCATGTTCGGGCTTTCCATCCTGTCCAACTCTGCATTTAGTTGCTTTTGAAGTGCAAATGGAACTTTTCTGCATGGATGTATTATCGGTGGCACATGTTTATCCACTCTGATTGTGTGTTCTCCTTTAAGGCAGCCTAGACCCTGACATAGGTCATTGTACTCTTTCATGAGTTCATCATAGACTGTCTCTCCTTCACTTTCCATAATGAGGACTCTTTTTACCAGGTTCAATTTCTTACAGGCTGTTAAACCTAGTATGGCCTGTACATCCTTTGGTACCAAGATGAATGCCAGCATGTGCTCTTTATCCTTGTGTTTCACTTTGACCATGCATTGACCTTGCACTGGTATATCGGTACCTGAATATCCTGTCACCTTCACTTTTGTTCCATACATCTTTGGCCTCAGTCTAATCTTCTTAAAATCAGTCTCTGATATTACATTAATTTTTGCTCTAGTATCCAATTTAACTGAAATGTATATGTCATTCACTTTTAATCTCAACATCCAGTCTCAGTTTTCTTTCTTATTTTCAGTCACAACATCTACCTCCCTTTCATCTACTGTATGAACCTTTGTTGCACTTGGTTCCTTCAGCAACGGGCATAATGGTTGCTTTTGTTGCACATATAGCATGTTTTACCATATGCTGGACACTTTTTTGCTAAGTGTTACGTACTTCATTGATGACATGGCTTTCAATTGTCCCTTTTATTTTTGTTCACTGGCCATGCCTCTCTTTCCACTTTGGCACACTTTTTGTTAAACAGTTTATGTCTGTTCCTGCTCACTGCATCCACATTGCAGCTAGTTTCACTGAACTGCTCTTTTACCTGCGTTTTTATATTTTCTGTAGCCCTACAGAGTGCTATGGCTTTTTCAAGGTCTAGCATTTGCTCTCAGTAGTCTTTCCCTTAGACTATTATCTGGAATACCACACACGTCTGTCTTATCAGCAAGTCACTCAGTCCACTAAACTCCCACGTTTTTATTCTTTTTTTCAATTCAGTCACATACTGATCAATACTTTCTTCCATTTTCTGTATACATGTGAAAAATCTGTGCCTCTCAAATGTCCCATTACATTTAAGTATGCAGTATGCCTCAAACTTCCATTATTTTTTTCCAATTTCATTTTGTCTCCTTCAGCAGCAAATATGCAGTGATTATACACCTCCAGGGCTTCATCACCCACAATGTGTAAGAAAACTGACACTTTCACTTTATCACTTTTCTCATCAGCTCCGACAGCCACTAAATACAATCTAAAATGCTGTTTAAATCTTTTCCAGTTTTCAGCCACATTACCTATCAGCTGAAGTTTCGCTGGTGGATGTAATCCTTGCATTTTTCACTGTCTTAACTTCTCTCCACTGATCAGTTGCTGACTTTAGATTTTTACCTTTTAAAGTATTTCCTTCTAATTTCCTTCATCCCACTTCTGACACCATGTTTCATCTTGTATTCGTATGTGTGAGTTCTTAGACAATACGTGGATGAAGGAAAAGGTTCTTTACTTTAAAGTTCTTATAAACAGCACTATGAGGCAGTCCATGAGGCTGCAGCCTCCATTACAGATCTTGCACACTGTGTGTCAGCCTCCTGCTGGCAGCCTAGTCTAATCAAACAGTAAGGCATTGCTAGTTGCATTGCAACCACAATCACTATCATTACAACGTACACTCAGTGGCACAAGGACAACTTAATTCCCCCTGCCATCAGATTCCTGAATGATCAATGAACCAAAATCACTGTCTTACTTTTCATGCACTATTATTTTTATTTTTTATTGTAAGATGGTTATAATATGAATGTTTTCCCTGTGATGCTGCCGCAAAACACTGAACTTCATGAATTGTTTATGACAATAAATTTTGATTCTGATATAAAATCTCAGCCCAAGCAACCAGGGACACACTTGAATAGATGTTTCAGATGATACCTTTTTCAACATCTTGTCTCATTCAAATATTTCTGTTTTATCTTTTCCTTCCCAGATGTTTTAATGTTTCTGGACTAAAGTAGCCATCTTCTCACCTTCCTAAGTCATAATTCAGCAGTCTTCCAGGGCAGAAGATCAATCACCAACATTCAATATCATTCCCATCCCACCACATCAGCGCACAAAACCAGTTCTGCTTGCGGTCAGCTTGCTGAGGCTGCACATCTCCGTGCCTCAAGCTCCTTAAATATTTAGGAATTAGAGTCGTGCGGCATTATCTAACCTTCTAAAAGATGGGCTTGGGTGGACATGTAAACTGGAGAGGAAGTTGAAAATTCCTCATTGGGATGGGAAGAGCAAGCCAGCTGCTCCCAATCCCGCAGAAGAAGCTTGTGGACTTCCTGGGATACCCTCTCCTACTTGCAGAACAGCTCCTGCTTAAAGTGACATCAGAGCAACGTTGTCAGTCAAATCTTAGACCATTTGCATAACCCTATGAGACAACTCAATACTTTCTGCCAATGTCTAACCATATACAAAATCCTATAAGTTATGATAGAAAATAGCCTAACAAGCAAAGTTCCAAAACAAATTAGGGTTAAAACTTGGTCTTTAATTCTTGGATGGTCACGCTCATCTCTTGGTTTGGAACTCCTGTTGAGTGCTTGGTAAATCGATGACACTCAGTCAACTACTCAGATCCATCTTTTGTAACAGTGCAGAAATGTGAGCCTGCGAGTCTAAAACAGGAATATCTGGAGAGAATAACCAGGTTTAAATTTTTTCATCAGTTCACCTTAAAAATGACAAAATACATCATTTTTCCCTTGAGGGTAGGAGAGATTGAAACAAGAGGTCATGAGTTAAGAGTTAAGGGGCAAAAGGTTTAGAAGTTACATGAGGGGGAACATTTTCACTCAGAGAGTGGTGGCTGTGTGGAATGAGCTTCCGGGAGAAGTAGTGGCGGCAGGGTCCATTTTGTCATTTAAAGAAAAGGTTGCATAGGTAAATGGATGGGAGGGGAATGGAGGGTTATGGGTAGGGTGCAGGTAGGTGGGACTAGAGAAGAGTACTTGGTTTGGTGTGGACTAGAAGGGCTGAGATGGCCTGTTTCTGTGCTGTAATTGTTATATGGTGATTATGTATGGATGATTACAGGCAAACAACTTTGGAGAAAGACAATTTTTGGAGAGCAAGGCCTTTGTATCTGTGGGAGAAGGAGGAAGATAGGTGGAGAGGCACCTCAAAAATCTCAATGATGTTGATGAATTTAACATTAAGAGGTATTCTATTCTATCTTCTGTCTTCCTGGCAACATTGACAGATTGGTTGTTGTTAAATTCAGTATTGAATGACTCCAGCCAGGAAGTGTTGAGGATGTTGCCTGGAAAATAGATAAGGGTTTGGAGGTGTAGCCTGAAGCAGGAAACTTGGTGACAGTAGAAAGGGCAAACTTGGAGCTTACTGGTGAGACCTAACTGATAACACTGAGCAACAATTTTTTTTTTCAAAAGGTTAGTTTCCTGAAAAAAAAAGTATAGGCAACTTCAAGATAATTTCACAACTGAGTTGGATGGACTTAACTGGGAGGCAAGGACTTGTGGGCTGAAATTACCTCTTACTGTTACACAAAGATAATTTCAGATTTGTTGCTTCACATACGAAGTTGGAGAAACACTAAACTAACTTTTATTGAATTTAACATGTTTAACCACGTCATGATGCTGGCACATTGCGTTCGTTCAAATGACCCAAACATGTTTTGCTGCTGAGTTTTGTTTACACTCAGCATCTGATGCCTCTCGTGTCAGGGTCAAACAATAGTCAGTCACATTTGTTGGATTCTAGTAGCCCTGATACCGGTTTTCAATGGTCACAATGTCCTGGTGAAACCTTTCACTGTGTTCATCACAGAAGCAGCAGGAAAGAAGTCCAAGTGCAAATGAATTTTCAATGACATGTTGTACTTCATGGTTTTGTGTGCTTGAAGTATATGACAGGAAATCACAAAAAATAGGTTATAGCTTAAAAAAAACAATAAGCATTAGGAGAAATTTAAGCAATTTTTTTGTGATCAGCAGCCCAAAATCTATAAAATACACCCAAAACTGTTCAGGAAGCAAAAATTTTGTTGTCCAGTGCAATGAGAAGGGACCGAGTTCATTAAAATAACACAGGGAATGCGTGACAGTGTTTGGAGCATGGAAACAAAGAATACCCAAATCACGGCATAATCATTGGGGTTTAGAGGCAAAATAAATGTGAGGTACAGAATGCAGGAAATGGGGAGGTAGATGGTTCATATGGGGACAGTGGATGAATCAAATCATTTTATGAAGACCACCTCCATTTAGCTGCTGGATCTTGGAAGCTTGACTGGTGAATCATTTAAATCATAATCCAAGCAACACTCTGGGAGTTAACTGCACTCTGGGAGTGTCAAGAGGAGGGTACAGAGGCATTAATGCTCATGGAGTGAAGAATAATTAAATGCCATCTGGGCTACATTAATTATGCAATTCAACTTTAAAGTGTTTAAAATTTTTTTTAGACATACAGCACAGTAACAGGCCATTTTGGCCCATGTGTCCGTGCCACCCAATTTATGCCCAATTAACCTACACCCCTGGTATGTTCTGAATGGTGGGAGGAAACCGGAACTCCAGGGAAATCCATGCAGTCACAGAGAGAACAGACTTCTTATAGGGAGCGGCGGATTCAAACCCCGGTCTTGATTGCTTGTGTTGTAAAGGCGCTGCGCTAACTGCTGCACCCACAGTGTAAAGTTAGTGAAAGTTTGTGGCACCTTGGCCTACACTTTTTCCTCAGCTAATATCAAAGAATTGCCTGTTCAATTCCCCCTCTGTGGTTTTTGTCTGGGAGTTCAGGACGGTGCAGCACAGAAAATGACCCCTCAGCCCATGTCTGTGCCGAACATGATGTCCAAATTCAACTGAAACTCTGCTATTTCTGCATCTTCTTCAAAGCCTCCACATCCTTCGTGCAACCAGAATTGCACACACTATTCCTTGTACAGCCAAACCAAAGATTTCTATTGCCTCATTATAGCCTCCTTACTTTCATACTTAGTGGCCCTGGCCAATGAAGACAAGCATGCTTCTTTACCACCTGTTCTATTTGCTTGGTCACTTTCAAGGAGCTTGGACTTGGACCCCCAGATCGCTCTGTGCATTAATACTGTTAAAGCCCTGCCATTTGCACAGCACCTCACACTTGACCAGATTAAATTCCATCTGTCATTTCTCTGCCCATATCTGTAAAATGACGTATATCTTGTATTTTTTTTAAAGCCTTCTATGCTTCCTACAACTCCACCGATTTTTGTCATATCACTAAGACTGGGGATTCGAACACCTCCAGAGAACCACTAGTGATGGATCTCAAATCGGAATAAAATCCTTACATAACTATCTGTCTTCTGTGGCAGGCCAATTCCAAATTCAAACTATGAATTTCACCATGGATGCCGTGCATCTTTACCTTCTGGATCAGCTGACTTTTTCAAATGCCTTACTAGAGTCCACATAAATAAAATCCACCACCTTATCCTCATCAACCACTTTCAGTCCACACAATCAATATTGTAAAACACAAATGTCTGCAGACACTGTGATTGAAGTAAAAACACAACACTGTGGAAACTCGGCAGATCAAACAGTGTACTTTATACAGCAAAGATAAAGATACATAGCCAACATTTTGGGCTTCTCCTATATAAAAGACACTGTTTAATCCACTGAGTTTCTCCAGCGTTGTGTTTTTACAATCAATATTGTGTTCATTCTATCCATAAATAGGCTGCAATATTTCCCTTCATTGTGGTGACGAATCAAAAATTGATTTTGACTGTTGATCTTTGAGAAATGATGGCCACCTTTTGATAAAATGTGTCAAAATCCTGATAGTTTGCTGACGTTTGAGAAAGCACATTTTGAAAACATTTGAAGTTCATGTGACTTGCCCGCTTGTAATTTGCCAGGCATTCTTCCAGGAAAAAAAATGCAAATAATTTTGTATTTAAAATCAAAGGGCTGCAAATGATGCCAAATTCACATTCTGGCTGTCAGGAAGAGACCTTTGGTAAAAGGTAAAGGTTCCATCATTGTCCAGGTGACACCACATTTAGAATGTAACATACTTGAAATTCTATAACTTTTGTCCACTGCAAGGCAGACAGAGAGTCGCCACTTTGTCCAGCGTCCCCTCACAGAAACCGACAGCCCCTGGTGTTCCTTGGTAGTCTCTCCTCCAAGTACCGACCAACCCTGGACCCAATTTGAGATATCCCGCACCCTTGCACCAGGGAGGCAGCACACCATGCGGGCATACCTATCTGGCTCACAGAATCTCCTGTCTGTATTTCTGACAATGGAGTCCCCAATGACCAAGAGTGATGAAATTAAAACCGAGACTAAGGTCCTGAATTTAAATAAAGGGAATTATGATGGTATGAGATGGGAGTTGAGTAAGATTGACTGGGTGGTGTTCATGGGGGAGTTGACTGTGGATAGACAATGGAAAACATTCACAGATCTAATGGAGAAATTGCAAAAATCGTTTATACCGGTTTGGCATAATAATAAACCAAAAAAAGATGACTCAACCGTGGATAACAAGGGAAATTAGAGACGGCATTAGGTCCAAAGAGAGAGCATATCAATTGGCCATAAAAGGTACCACAACCGAAGACTGGGAGCAGTTCAAGATGCACCAAAGGAGGACGAAGGGATTAATCAAGAGAGCAAAAATAAATTACGAAAGTAAGCTTGCAGCAAATATAAAAACCGACTGCAAAAGCTTTTATAAATATGTCAAGAGGAAAAGATTGGTGAAATCCAGAGTAGGTCCCTTGCAGTCAGAATCAGGGGAATATATAATGGGGAATAAGGAAATGGCAGACCAATTAAATTCTTACTTTAGTTCTGTTTTTACAAGAGAGGATACAAATAACCTCCCAAGGATGTTGGGAAACATAGAGACTAATGCAAGGAAGGAACTGAAAGAAATCAGTATCTCTAAGGACATGGTCTTGGGGAAATTGATGGGATTGAAGGCAGATAAATCCCAAGGGCATGATAATCTACATCCTAGGGTACTTAAGGAAGTGGCCATTCAGATACCAGATGCTTTAAGAATTATTTTCCAGAACTCGATAGACTCAGGATCAGTACCCATGGATTGGAGGGTAGCTAATGTTACCCCATTATTTAAAAAGGGGGGTAGAGAAAAAGCGGGGAATTATAGGCCAGTGAGCCTTGCATCAGTAGTGGGCAAAATGATGGAATCCATTATTAAGGATGTAATAGCGGAGCATATGACTGGCAGAGAAGGGATCGGACGGAGTCAACATGGATTTACAAAAAGTAAATCATGCTTGACAAATCAATTGGAATTCTTTGAGATGGTGACAGGTAAAATAGATGGGGGAGAGCCAGTGGATGTGGTGTACCTGGACTTCCAAAAGGCCTTCAATAAGGTCCCACATAAATGACTGGCTTCCAAAATCAAGGCTCATGGGATTGGGTGCAAGGTATTGATGTGGATTGAGAACTGGCTGGCAGGTAGAAGACAGAGAGTTGGGATAAATGGCTCATTTTCTGAGTGGCAGGCGGTGACCAGTGGGGTGCCACAGGGATCTGTACTGGGACCCCAGCTGTTCACAATTTACATTAATGATCTGGATGAGGGGATTGGATGTAATATCTCCAAATTTGCAGATGACACTAAGCTAGGAGGGGTTTTGTGCACGGAAGAGGGGGTCAGGAAGCTCCAGTGTGATTTGGATAAATTGAGGGACTGGGCAGATCCATGGCAAATGCACTACAATGTGGATAAATGTGAGGTTATCCACTTTGGTAATACAAACCGGAGGGCAGATTACTATTTGAATGGCAATAGATTAAGAGACGGGGAAGTGCAGAGAGACCTAGGGGTACTTGTACACCAGTCTCTGAAGGCGAGCATGCAGGTACAGCAGGCGGTTAAAAAGGCAAATGGTATATTGGCCTTCATATCAAGAGGGTTTGAGTATAGGAACAAGGATACCTTACTGCAGCTGTACAGGGCCTTGGTGAGACCCCACCTGGAGTATTGTGTGCAGTTTTGGTCAACTTATCTAAGGAAGGATGTTCTTGCAATGGAGGGAGTGCAGAGGCGATTCACCAGGCTGATACCTGGAATGGCAGGAATGACTTATGAGGAAAGATTGCGCAAATTGGGATTGTACTCGCTGGAGTTTAGAAGATTGAGAGGGGATCTCATAGAAACATATAAAATTCTAGCAGGACTGGACAGAATGGATGCAGATGGGATGTTTCCAATGATGGGAAAATCCAGAACCCGGGGCCATGGTTTGAGGATAATAGGCAAACCATTTAGGACCGAGATGAGGAGGAATTTCTTTACCCAGAGGGTGGTGAATCTGTGGAATTCATTTCCACAGAGGGCAGTAGAGGCAGGTTCATTAAATATATTTAAGAGGGAATTCGATATTATTCTTCAGTATAAGGGTATTAAAGGTTACGGAGAGAAGGCGGGGACGGGGTACTGAACTTTAAGATCAGCCATGATCTCGTTGAATGGCGGAGCAGGCTCGAAGGGTCGAATGACCTACTCCTGCTCCTATCTTCTATGTTTCTATGTTTGTATCTAAATACCACACATTCAGTAAATCTGAGGAAAGCATCCAGACCAGATGGAGTACCCAGCTGAAGATTAAAACTTTGTGCTGACCAACTTACCAATGTATTCATAGATATCTTCAACATCTTGCTCCAGAAGGGCATGGTACCCACCTGTTTCACACAGATATCTTCAACATCCCACTCTGGCAGGATGTGGTACCCACCTGTTTCACACAGATATCTTCAACATCCCACTCCGGCAGGACATGGTGCCCACCTGTTTCATATGGATATCTTCAACATCTCACTCCGGTAGGGCGATGTACCCACATGTTTCACACGGATATCTTCAACATCCCACTCCAGATGGTCGACGTACCCACCTGTTTCACATGGATATCTTCAACATCCCACTCCAGAAGGGCGACGTACCCACCTGTTTCACATGGATATCTTCAACATTTCACTCCGGCAGGGCGAGATACCCACCTGTTTCACACGGATATCTTCAACATTTCACTCCGGCAGGGCGAGGTATGCACCTGTTTCACATGAATATCTTCAACATTTCACTCTGGCAGGGCAACAAGAACCAGCTGTTAATTGTTTCTGAAACCGTGAAGAGGTCACCACTGTTGGGAAACCCTATAACCACACACATACATTGGTCAAATTGCACACATTACATTATTAATATTAAATCGGGAAATACAGTATAACTCCCAGTCTCTGGCAACTATGGGGATTGGCTGATGCAAGATAAGTGAAGTTTCCAATTGCTTGACAGTGCATGTTACCTGATTGGTGAACTAAACATTTGGCAGTGGTTGGGGGCACCAATTTTAAACTTTTGTATTTTTTACCTATTCATTTCCTGTGATTTCTTGCCAGTTTCCTGAATCCCTGATAATAGGGATTTTACTTTATCTAATTTATTTTAAAAACATGCAGCACTCTATGTACTTACCTGTTTGGATCATTTATTGATTGGGAAAGAGCAAAATAAATGTATTATTTTGAAATAATCAAATTAAATGGTTAATCAGAGTAGAGATGCCTTGGAAGCTCAGGTACATAGTTCAGATGTTTACACAGATCATTTTGTATTGAAGATCGTGAAGCGACAATGGATGATGGTATATGATTTGTACCTGGAGAATACTGCACTAAAGAAAATGTTCCCTTTATTTAATAATTTGTGCATTTATAGTGAATATCCATACTATCAAGGTTTTTTGAAACCTTTTTGATGATCACAAACTGACATTATAAAGTGAATGTCATCATTCTGGATGGAATTTCCTTCAGCGTTACTGGAGAACCAAATGCATTCTTTAGAGCAAAAAAACCCCATTTTCATGCACGTCTCTTTGAAATGCTTCATAGCTTCAGTGCATAATAAATGACAACATTTCTTTTAAAGTACCATATCAAACGATTCATTGCTCTTAATGCTAATCGTTAGCAAAACAAGAATGAACTCTTCACTTTTAAATGAGTCATATTAAAAGGTTAAAATTTATTATCTGAAATGATGCTCCAGAATACATTTTGGTAAAGTATATAGCACTTACAGACTATAATAGCGAACTAAATGTCAGGAGATAAAGAAAAATCCAATTGTTCCGATGATAGTGGGCAAACGCTATGTAATAATCATTCATGGCAGTGGTTCTCAACTTTTTTCTTTCCACTCACATTCTACCTTAAGTAATCCCTATGCCATAAGTGCTCTGTGATTAGTAAGGGATTGCTTAAGTTGGTTTTGGTGGAAAGAAAAAGGTTGAAAACCACTATTTTAACTGTCCCTAATTGACTTGTTATGTGCACGGTTTCATAACTCCAAAAGAAATGGGCCAATGACAATTTTTCTCAAGTAAAATATTTCATTAACCATTGGGTCTAGAGCAATGATTCTCAACCACCCATAGACCACCTTAAGCAACCCCTTGCTAATCACAGAGCACCAATGGCATAGGGATTACTTAAAGTGGGATGTGAGTGGAAATGGTTGAGAACCAATGATTTACAACGTATCTTAATATGCATTAAAATTAGATAATTACATATTATTACAATTTAGCCTTCTTAAATGATTGCATGCAGCATTCGAAAAACATAATTGAAAGATCTGGCATTAATGGCAACAAAAGTGTTCTTGGGGTTTGTCAAACACTGCATTTTTTGCCATCAAAATATAAGCACTTTTCTGCTTCTTTTGTGCTATTCTACAAACTTGTTTCAGGGACCCATGCACTCATTCTTTTCCATTGGACATTTAAAATTACCATCTCTTCATCCCCCTTACACTGGGCGTGATTTATGCCAGATTTGAGGGGTTGCCAAGTTTTCACACTGTTCGATTGAAGCTGCTCAATTGAGGCTTTGATAATCCTAACCACTTGGATTTTTCTTTTACATAGGATGAACTGTTGTGAAAGCCTACACGCATGAGTTGAATTACAAACATTATGGATCATTAATATTCAATTTGAGAATACATTTTTCTTTATGTGTAGCATGACATCATTTTCATGAGCGATGCCATCGAAGATCTAATAAATCTAAATGGATATGCCATTAACGTGAGAAATCTGTATGACCAAAATAAATAACGACTTAGAGAAATTCGAGTTGTGTTTCCTGTTTATCATTCTTCTTTTTCTACTGCTTTGCCTATTTTTGTTTCTGTACAAAAAGCTGAGGCAAATAAAATCCTGGCTAGCATCAAAGAATCTGCAAAAGCTGAGGCAGTTAAATATGTAAAAGATCTGCTGGAGTAACATAATTGGTGGAAATAAAGAAAAATCGTTATGCAGTTCATTGTTCACATGAATTACAGTGAAATGGGTTCTTTTGCTACTTTGCCTGGTATTAATGGAACGTTTGAGATTTTGAAAATCATGTCCAGATGCCTTACCCAGTCTGTTTGTACATGACAGTGCAAAGCTCAGTGTGTGTGCCAGGTCTCCTTTGCCTTCACACTGTGGTGTCTCATGGATTTGCTCTTCTGAAGAGTGGGGTGGGGTGATAATGGTGCAACAGCTGACACTGGTGTAGATGCAAATTCAGCCTATTAGCCTGAATATACCCTGGGATTGTATGATCTCGAAAGCTAAGCAGGCTCAGGCCTGGTTAACATAGAAACATAGAAACATAGAAGATAGGAGCAGGAGTAGGTCATTCGACCCTTCGAGCCTGTTCCGCCATTCAACGAGATCATAGTTGATCTTAAAGTTCAGTACCCCGTCCCTGCCTTCTCTCCGTAACCTTTAATACCCTTATACTGAAGAAATATATGTCGTTTATGCGGGACCTTATCAAAGGCCTTTTGGAAGTCCAGGTACACCACATCCACTGGCTCTCCCCCATCTATTTTACCTGTCACCATCTCAAAGAATTCCAATTGATTTGTCAAGCACGATTTACCTTTTGTAAATCCATGTTGACTCCGTCCGATCCCTTCTCTGCCAGTCATATGCTCCGCTATTACATCCTTAATAATGGATTCCATCATTTTGCCCTTGACTGATGTAAGGCTCACCGGCCTATAATTCCCCACTTTTTCTCTACCCCCCCTTTTTAAATAATGGGGTAACATTAGCTACCCTCCAATCCATGGGTACTGATCCTGAGTCTATCGAGTTCTGGAAAATAATTCTTAAAGCATCTGCTATCTGAATGGCCACTTCCTTAAGTACCCTAGGATGTAGATTATCAGGCCCTTGGGATTTATCTGCCTTCAATCCCATCAATTTCCCCAAGACCATGTCCTTAGAGATACTGATTTCTTTCAGTTCCTCCCTTGCATTAGTCTCTATGTTTCCCAACATCCTTGGGAGGTTATTTGTATCCTCTTTTGTAAAAACAGAACTAAAGTAAGAATTTAATTGGTCTGCCATTTCCTTATTCCCCATTATATATTGCCCTGATTCCGACTGCAAGAGACCTACTCTGGATTTCACCAATCTTTTCCTCTTGACATATTTATAAAAGCTTTTGCAGTCGGTTTTTACATTTGCCGCAAGCTTACTTTCGTAATTAATTTTTGCTCTCTTGATTAATCCCTTCGTCCACCTTTGGTGCATCTTGAACTGCTCCCAGTCTTCGGTTGTGGTACTTTTTTTGGCCAATTGATATGCTCTCTCTTTGGACCTAATGCTGTCTCTAATTTCCCTTGTTATCCACGGTTGAGTCACCTTTTTTTGGTTTATTATTATGTCAAACCGGTATAAACGATTTTTGCAATTTCTCCATTAGATCTGTGAATGCTTTCCATTGTCTATCCACAGTCAACTCCCCCATGAACACCACCCAATCAATCTTACTCAACTCCCGTCTCATACCATCATAATTCCCTTTATTTAAATTCAGGACCTTAGTCTAGGTTTTAATTTCATCACTCTTCATGTCGAGTGAGAATTCGATCATATTGTGATCGCTCCTACCCAAGGGGCCTCGTACAACAAGATTGTTGATTAGCCCCTTATCATTGCATAATACCCAATCTAAAATGGCCTGCTCCCGAGTTGGTTCCTCGACATATTGGTCTAGATAACCGTCCCGTAAACATTCAAGGAATTCCTCCTCCTCAGTATTTTTACTAATTTGGCTAGTCCAATCAATATGCAAATTAAAGTCTCCCATGATGACAGCTGTTCCCTTATTGCACGCTTTTCTAATTTCTCTTTTAATGTCTTCCCTCACCTCTACACTACTATTTGGAGGCCTATATACCACCCCCACTAACGTTTTCCGCCCCTTGCTATTCCTCAGTTCTACCCATATAGATTCCGCATTTTCTGAGTTGATATCCTTTCTGTCAATCGTGTCAGCCCCTTCTCTCACCATCTATACTACCCCACCCCCTTTTCTTTCTTGCCGATCCCTCCTAAATACCGTATACTCCAGGATGTTAAGTTCCCAGGCTTGCCCACCCTGCAGCCATGTTTCTGTAATCCCAATCAAATCATATTTGTTTATCTCAATTTCCACAGCTAATTCATCTACCTTGTTCCGAATGCTTCTTGCATTAAGGTATAAAGCCTTCATATTTGCTTTTTTCACCCTCCTTGCTCTTTCTGATTTTTTTACTTTCGCTGCCTAACCTAACTTTTCCTGTTTTATCTTTTCTGTCCTTTGCCCTATCATACAGGTTCCCACCCCCCTGCCAAATTAGTTTAAACCGCACCCGACGGCTGTACCAAACCTAGCTGCCAATATATTGACCCCTTTTGGGTTTAGGAGTAACCCATCCTTCTTGTAGAGGTCATGCCTTCCCCAAAAGAGATCCCAATGATCCAAGAAGCCAAAACCCTGTCCTTTACACCAGCCCCTCAGCCACACATTCATTTTTCTTAACCTTCCATTTTTGTCCTCAGTTGCACTTGGCACAGGTAGCAAACCAGAGATCACCACCCTGGCTGTCCTATTTCTCAGTTTCTGTCCTAGCTCTCTGTAATCCTTTTTCAGTACTTCCTCCTTCTTTTTATCTATCTCATTGGTACCCACATGTACCAAGACATCAGGCTGTTTGCCTTCCCCTTTTAGAATACCCTGGACCCGATTTGAGATATTTGAGATATTTGAGATAAAGTGAACCATGTGAAATACAGACCAAATAATTCTTTTTGCCCTGACGGAACTGAATTTTTTTCAGGGCTTCAAACTGAATCGATGTCTGGAGGATGAACTCTCTCGCACTCAGGAAGGATTCAATAGAAGAATGGCCTGTGATCCTCAATCCTTCCCTCACTTGCAAACCCTTTCACCTCAAATTATTCTGTCTCTATTTTAATTGCGATTGTAATTGATCCTGTGGAAATGTTCCTTTTTTTTTCTATTCTGCTTGTAACACTTTCTTTCACTGTTTATTTTCTCTCATCGCAAGGTTTTGGATGTCACTCGAGTGTAATAGTGAAGTCTGCTGTGAATTCAAGTGTTTTCAGGCTCTGTACCAGTCAGCAACTAAGCCAGTCACTGCAGAACACTCAGTGTTTGACATTCTCTCACTCGACAAAATATGGCAGCTGTTCCAGGTCAGTTTTTTGTCAATTATGGTAAGGGTAATGAATTAATTGTCAGGGGCAATGTACACAGGTGCCAACATTCATACTTACTTGCTGCAGCCAAACAAGTACTCTTAAAGAAAAATTATAATAGTAAACGAATTGGATTAAAATAAAAAGAGACAATTGGATCGATAATATTCACAGTAATCCTAGTGCAGTAGGGAGTGCAAACAGTCCTTTTGTGTTGTTAGAGCAGTCCATGGATGGTTGGTTCTGGGCGGTGGCTTCACTGCCTGGTACGAAGGTGCCAACTCTCAGGGCAAGAATAAACTCCCGAGGGTTGCTAGCTTGGCCTGTGACTCCACTCCACTCCATCAAGGACGTCTACATGAGGCGATGTCTTTTAAAAAAAAAGCAGCCTCTATCCTCAGAGACCCCCACCACCCAGTTCCATGCCCTCTTCACTCTGCTACCATCAGGGGAAAAGTTACAGGAGCCTGAAGACGAGCACTCAGCGGCTTCTTCCCCGCTGCCATCAGATTCTTGAATGATCAATGAACCGAAGACCCTGCCTGACTTTTCACGCACTAATATTGTTATTATCATTTTTATTTGTTGTAGTAATATCGTATGATGGTTATAATATGAATGTTTACACTGAGACGCTGCTGCAAAAACATCGAATTTCATGACTTGTTCATGATAATAAATCTTGACTCTGATTATGAGTGTACCAAGTGCCTGATCGATATTGGAAAGAAACTGTTCCTGTACCTACAGTTTAGGCTTCTGTACCTTCTGCCCAAGGTAGCAGTGAGAAGAGGTTGTGGCCCGGGTGACAGAGGCCCTTTATGATTTTGCCTGGCTTCTTGTGGCAGTACCTCACATGGAAACCTGTGATGGCCTTGACTATGTTGACTATCTTCTCCATTTCTGGGCTCTTGATGTACCAAACTAGACTGTTATGCAACGAGCCAGCCAGGGTGACAGGAAAGTCTGCAGATGCTGTGATTGTAATGCAATATACACAATTGCTGGAGAAACTCAGCAGGTCATGCAGCCTTTATGGGAAGTAATGGATAACCAACATTTTGGGCCTAAAGCCCTTCTTCAAGGTAAGAGCAAAAATAAGGCAGGTATCTATCTAAAATGAAGGAGGAAGGATTAGGAGAGGAGGGTAGGGGGAGGAGCATAGGCTATCAGGTCATAGGTGGATACAGGTGGAAGGTTAGAAGAGATAAAAGCTGAGAAGTGATGGGGAGGGGGATCTGGAGGAAAGCAGACAGGGATAAAGAGAGACATCAGAGAGGGGTTTAATGGAAACTGGTGACACCGATGTTCATCCTGTCTGGTTTGGGAGTGCTCAGATGAAATATTAAGTGTTGTTACTCTAAATTGTGGGTAGGCTTGGTTTTACAGCACATAAGAAGCCATGGACAGATATGTCGGTGTGGGAATGGTGTGTGGGAGGTCCCTGTTATTGCAGCAGACAGAGCGATGATGCTCAACGAACAGATCGTCTAGTCTGCGTCCGTATTTCTGATATGGAGGAGGCCACAACCACTTGAGAATCTGCAGGGAACATCCACCTCAACTGGTGCTCCCGTTGTGGTCTCCTCTACACTAGAGATACTGGATGCAGACTGAGAGACCATTGCATTGAGCACCTTCACTCAGTCCACTTCAATGACAGGAACCTCCCAGTGGCCACCCATTTTAATTCCACACATGATTCCCACTCCAACATGCCTATCCATGCAGTGCCAAATCGAGGACACCCGCAAATTCCATTTGGGCACTCTCCAAACAGACAATATTAACATCAGCTTCTTCTGCTTCCATTAAATTCATCGCCTGAGTCTTTCTCAATCCATCTGACTCTTTTCCTTCAGCTCCCTACCTCTTTCCTTTTCTGCTCCATTCATAGGGCTACCCCCTTTCCCTGTCACTTCTCAGCTTTTTTCTCTTCTACCCTCCCCCCCATATCCACCAATGACCTCTTGGTCTTTATTCCTCCCACTGACCCTTTCTTCCCCCTCTCCTCATCTCCCACCACTTTTGACTCAGGTCTCTACCTGCATTTTTCTCATACCTTGTTGCAAATGTTGGTCATGGGACAGCACGGTTGGTGTAGTGGTTAGCACAACACCCTTACAGACCCAGCAATCGGGACCAGCGTTTGAATCCCACTCTGTCTGTAAGGAGTTTGTACATTCTCCTCATGTCTGTATAGGTTTTATCCAGGGGCTCCAATTTCCTCCCAGCCTTCGAGATATAATGGGGGTCCATTGGGTGTAAATTGGTCGGCACTGGTTCTTGGGCACAGTAATCCTCTTCTTTCTTCTTTCTTCTTTGGCTTGGCTTTGCGGATGAAGATTTATGGAGGGGTAACGTCCACATCAGCTGCAGGCTCATTTGTGGCTGACAAGTCCGATGCGGGACAGGCAGACACGGTTGCAGCGGTTGCAAGGGAAAATTGGTTGGTTGGGGTTGGGTATTAGGTTTTTCCTCTTTTGTCTTTTGTCAGTGAGGTGGGCTCTGCGGTCTTCTTCAAAGGATGTTGCTGCCCGCCGAACTGTGAGGCGCCAAGATGCACGATTTGAGGCGATATCGGCCCACTGGCGGTGGTCAATGTGGCAGGCACCAAGAGATTTCTTTAGGCAGTCCTTGTACCTCTTCTTTGGTGCACCTCTGTCTCGATCTTGGGAAGGCGATGGTCCTCCATTCTGGAGACGTGACCTACCCAGCGCAGTTTGATCTTCAGCAGCGTGGATTCGATGCAGTCGGCCTCTGCCATCTCGAGAACTTCGATGTTGGAGATGAAGTCGCTCCAATGAATGTTGAGGATGGAGCGGAGACAACGCTGGTGGAAGCGATTGAGGAGCCGTAGGTGATGCCGGTAGAGGACCCATGATTTGGAGCCGAACAGGAGTGTGGGTATGACAACGGCTCTGTGTACGCTAATCTTTGTGAGGTTTTTCAGTTGGTTGTTTTTCCAGACTCTTTTGTGTAGTCTTCCAAAGGCGCTATTTGCCTTGGCAAGACTGTTGTCTGTTGTCTGAGGTGCCTGCAAGCTCACACCAAGACACAAGAGCAACTTGTCTGTGAACTACTCTTTGCAGATGATGCCGCTTTAGTTGCCCATTCAGAGCCAGGTCTTCAGCGCTTGACGTCCTGTTTTGCGGAAACTGCCAAAATGTTTGGCCTGGAAGTCAGCCTGAAGAAAACTGAGGTCCTCCATCAGCCAGATCCCCACCATGACTACCAGCCCCCCCACATCTCCATCAGGCACACAAAACTCAAAATGGTCAACCAGTTTACCTATCTCAGCTGCACCATTTCATCGGATGCAAGGATCAACAATGAGAGAGACACAGTAATCCTACACCTAGGTCAATTAGGTGTAAATTGGTCGGCAATGGTTCGTGGGCCAAAATATATTTTTTTAATCCTTTATGGATGCTGCACGAGTTTCTCCAGCACTTTTGCATATTGCATTATTGTCATGTTGAGAAAAAGTATCAGATTTGTTGGGTTCACAGAGAGACAAGTCTGGACAGAAGGGTTTGCAATCACACATATTAACTCTATTTATAAAAGAGTGTGGGAAACGTTACAAGAATAAAACACACACACATACGTTAAATTTATAAAAGAGCATGGGAAAATGTTAAACTGTGCACAATTATTAATTCACACAGGCAGTGCCGACATTCGCACACTTTAAGCAGGGGTAATAAACACCCATCCTGGGCCCATTGATCATCAGAAGGCAGCTCTGGTACAAACAGTACCCACAGGGGTATACACATATTCTCAGACCCTTGATCGTCAGGAGATGTGGCTCCACTGCGAGTATCGATCTATAGAATTTAAACTATAGTGATACTACAGCTCAGCTTCAGTCTAGTGCACACCTTACCTGCGACCTTTCCAGGCGATGTCCATGGTAACAACCTGGCATGGAGCCATGTCTGGGGCTATCTCCACAAGACAGAGAGAATGAAATGTGCTCTGTCCTGGTGATAATAAGTCTTGCCTCATCCATCAAAGTAATTGCGCGAGTCCAGCCTTGGTCCGCTCCCATCCAGCACCCCTTCCTCCATTGGCAGGCCTCCCACCTCCACCTGCCAAATGGCCTTCACCTACTTTCCATCACCCCCCTTCTTCCAACCACCTTCCACTTCCATGCTGCCACAAGCCTCATTGCATACCCCTCCCTCCTCTCACTGCCGTCAGCCCTCCCCATTTCATTCTCCTCCCTCCCACCACCCTACACTGCCTTCCTCCTCCCACTGCGATCTTCTGGCTCCAGTGATGAACTGCGCCTACACGCCAACCGTCATCACCTCCTCAAGCGAGGCACTCTTGTCACAGGATTCAGCTGATCACCCCCTCATTGGCCATGATCCTGGCTCCTACATTCACCTGCTTGAGGAAGAGAATGCCCAATGAAAAGTTTCACATTATTCATTTATTACTGTAGTTGTTCAGTTTATAACTTTTGTAGTGTGTTGAACTAACGTTTTCCAGACACGTACATCACATTGCCTTGATCACTTGTGAAGACTTGTTAAAGATTTATGGGAATGAAAAGATACCAATAATGTGTCATTAAGTTAAAGTTTTATTCCAGAAAGTTTTTGCACTGCCTTTATTGACAGTTTTTGTGTATGTTTATACAAATGTTGCACATAAAGTTCCTATGGTTATTACAGAGGTTTTATTTTAGAGTTCAGATTTTACAGTTGCACTGTGTTCCAAGACGATTGATAAAATTTTATTGACTCTTAAGTGAAATGATTCAGTTATTATCCTCATTTTCACATAGAACTGTCCTTACAGCCTTACTGCACCTCTGTAAAGGATTCTCTCTGGAGGAGGGAGATTAGATGCAACAGCCCTTCACTCTTCCAGGAAGGGCTCCTTGTTAATCTTGCAGATCTTATACATTACAGCTCAGCTTCAGTGTAGTGCACACCTTACCCACGACCCTTCCAATCAACATCCACAGTAGCACCATGGCAATGGAATGGTGTATGGGGCTAGAGAGAAAGCAATGTGCTCTGCCCTGGTGCTAAACAGAGTGCTAACTTGTGTGTCCAGCCAGTAGTGACACTGAATGATTTGAATTAGCCAATGGCAAGGTGTGCACTAATTAGTGGCCAGAGCCCAACCTTGACTGACAGGTGATGTAATTAGTGGTCAGAGCCCAACCTTGACTGATAGGTGATGTAATTAGTGACCAGAGCTCAATCTTAACTGAAAGGCAACAACAAGCTCTCACTCTAAGGTGGTATAAATATCTATTTGTTTCAACAGGCATTTCCAGCATCCTTTGAGGCAGTCAAACACATTCTCCACAACAATTCATGTGGAGTTCAGGTTGTAGTTGGGTACGCCTACGGTGATGAATGATGTGATGTTGCGTGAACCCGTTCATCAGCCATTTTCTCAGTGGGTAGGCAGGCTCCCTGACCAAATGTGTAGGTATTTCCATGCCATTAACATTCCTGGAGACCTGTAATAAAAATCAATGAGAGTGTGTGGGTTATTCGGAGCAGAAGTAAAAAATGGCAGGACCAACTCACCGCCATGTTCGAAGCGAGGGTACATCTAACACTTGAAATAATTACATGTACATGCTAAAGCATCATATTCACTTACGTCACTGGGGAATAGATGATCACCTGCATTCTTGGCCAGTGGGAGAGCTGAGAACATGAGCCACATGTGTGTGGCCTGGCCAACCCACATGGGTGCAGCTGGAAGCACAGAGGAAAAAGATAGAGTGACATAATGCTTATATTTTCAGGTGAGGACAACTGATATTAATGGATAAAGTATCCTTACCAGCAGTTGTGGTTGACAACACCTTGCATAATGATGGAGTCCCACCCTTTTTGATTGTAGTAGGATGCTGGATCATCCTGTGATGCGATAATCAATCGGTGTGTGTAATCAATGATAGAATGATACCCTCCAGGAGTGGCCTACCACTACAAGGCTATTGCAAGTCTGACCTGGGGGTTCTGAAATTTGTGTTCCTACACCTCAGTATCTAAGCAATGAAAAGAAATGTAGCACAAGACATTCGTAGATTCTCACACCACTGGGCATCATCGTATTTTTCAAAAACTTCATTCTAGAATACGGATCCCTGAGGTTTCTCCCTCTTCCACACCCTTCTGCTATTATGTACCCTTTCAAGTCACTTCATTATGACCAAATGTGTTTTGTTTTTATACAGCAGACTCTCAGCTCAGCCACACTCTCTTCTTCAAGCACACCACAAGCTAAATGCAAGATATCTCTAAAATTCTGCCACCTGAGATCAGGTGTCCACTGTTTTTATTCTTTGCACCAACTTGCAGATAAGGAGGCTGATAAGACCTGACTGTCTGGTGATAGATTTGCACCTCTTCAGGACATCCAAAGTGATCTGTCTGATGTCCGCCACTGTAAAAAATGAGCTAACGTCACTTCCACCTATTGCATGTTGCATCATTCAGATGCTTCTAAATGAAGGTAGAACAGACCTAACACCAGGGATGGCTCCTTGCAAGTATGAATGCATGCAGTGTCCCAGTTAAGAGTGGTCAAGTGCGAAAAGCAAAAATGCCATTCCTATCCCAGGACACCAAAATGTCCGATTTAGTGGAACTCAAGTGTAAAAGGGCCTATAGATTAGTCAGGGGCCACCTCAAGTGAGGGAAGAGCAGAGGGGAGGTTGGTCCAGGTCAGAGTGGGCAGTGCATAGGAAGCTCCACCCCTATGGGTCTTCCCCCCCCCACCCATAATGTTCTCTCCAGAGAGCACACATCTCCATAAGTCACCGGCAGGGTGATGTTGCAGAAACTCCCCTCAGCCCTGAAAACTTGAGTGGGAGCTCTCTGCTCCACATACTCTGATCCTTCCAGGAGGGTAGTGCTTTCCAGAATACCTTCCCAGTTGCTATCCCATGAGGGGAAAGACCACCCCCTTAAATTTGGAGCATGCAGTGGTGACTAAACAGCCCAGCAAGGCATCAGTCACCTTTTTTTTAAAAATTTTTTACACTATAAACCATATTGATCAAGATACATACATTTTCCTTCTTGAATATATACAGTGTTATTTTCTCCCCCCTTCCCTCCTCCCCTCCCTCCTTCCCTACCTCCCCTCCCATTTATTTAAAGTTCAGAAAATAAGATACATTAAACCCGTCAAACAATGTTGTCACTCAATAAAAATAAACAAGAAATTCCACTGAGTTAGTTCTTTTCATTCTCTTCTCCTTCTGTCATTTTAGGTGGTAGATGTCCCCGGTAGGTTTTCTCTATTATATTTCATGTATGGCTCCCATATTTGTTCAAATATTGTAATGTTATTTCTTAAATTATATGTTATTTTTTCTAATAGAATACATTTATAACTTAAAAAATAAAGAATTTGGACTTGATTTGGATGGTGCACAAAAAAGATTTATTATGATAGCCCTAGCTGTAGCAAAAAAATGTATTATGTCAGCCTGGAAATTAGAAGATAACTTGAGAATGCAGCATCAGTCACCTTCATGCTCCCAGGGACATGGCTCTCATAGGAACTCCCTTAGATACCCACAATTACTGTCTGCTCCCTAATGGGTGCTACTGCAGCCACCATGTCTGCCCCATTCTTGTAGAGCAAGGAGCTTGGCTCAGATAGTCGTCACCACCCGTTCCCACCATGTGGTGCCATTATTGACCTTTCCTGGTAGCACCCACAAGGCATTGGAATCGTCTGCTGGTCAGACAGTCCACCCAGGGTACTCGCTTCTCCATGAGTGAAAAGAGAATTGGAAGCCACCTAATTTCCCAACAGAAAGCAGCAGCATGGTTAAGTGTTCACTAGGCCTCTTACCTGGTTAGCCCCTTACCAGAATCGTCCTGCAGCTCCATTATCTCTCAATGATTACCTACATACCTCCCATGGTCATTGGTCGGGCTGGTAAAGGCTCACACTCAGGCTCACAAGGAGGGAGGAAGTATGTCATGGGACTCAGTTTCCTCAGGGTTATCACCATCAATCAGCACATACCCATCCCCCAAACATATGTTGATCCCCTCCCCTCCCCTGCTACCTCTCCTTCTTGGACAGCCGGCAGGATGTCCTCGTGGCCGACCTGGGACCACATGGTCCACTGGTCAGGCAGGGGCACAAGCCTCCACCAGGTGTCGATCCCCTCCCCCTGCTGAGCGATGGCTCAGACTTTTCCTGAGTCATGCTGTGAGCCAGACCAACGAGTGTGCTGTTGCTGTGTTTCGATCAACGTGGAAACTGCCTCTCTGATTTTTAAAGTCTACGTTGGTCGCTTGCCCTCAGGCCACCCGTAGTGTCTCTTGCAGATCCCAACATTCATCTTGTAGGGATTCCATATGCTTATCTTTCCAGGTCGCTTTCCCTTGAGCAGTCAGAACTGCCTCTTGCAGTTCCCAACACTCATTTGAAGGGATTCTATCTCCCTATCTTTCTGGCTACTTAGCTCGGATGTAATATCCCACTGGTGTCTGAGTAGGGATATCAATAACCATAGGGCTTCCTCACAACTTCCCAGTAACTCCATTTGGTGAACCACATGGTGCCCTATCTTCTATCCATGCGGATCCAACCCGTCCTCCAAATCTAACAGCCTGACGTGGCCTGCCAGCTATACCACCAAATGGCTGGATCTCTGACAGCCCTCTGTCCACCTTTAGTGAGCAGGCACACAGTAAACTGTGCACCTGATGGGACACCCACAGTTATCAATACAAACTTATGCATGGTTAAAATTCCACATCTCCAGTCGTAACTCCCTGAACCCTGCTCACAGCAGCAATTGTCAAGTTGAGAAAAAGTATCAGATTTGGTGGGTTCTGGACAGAAGGGTTTGTAATCACTCATATTAACACACAACAATTTATAAAAGAGCATGGGAAAATGTTAAACTGTACACAATTATTAATTCAAACAGGTGTTCCAACATTTACACACTATAAACAATGGTAATACACACCCATCCTGGGCCCCTGATCATCAGGAGGCAGTTCTGGTACAAATGGTACCCGCAGGGGGAAACACACACTCTCAGACCCCCCTCCCCACCCCCCCCCCAATCATTGGGAGGTGCAACTCCACTATGAATATCCATCTATGGTAATTTAAACTATAGTGATACTACAGCTCAGCTTCAGTGTAGTGCACACCTTACCCACGACCCTTCCAAGCAACATCCACAGTAGCACAATGGCAATGGAGTGGTGTATGGGGCTAGAGAGAAAGCAATGTGCTCTGCCCTGATGCTAAACAGAGTGCTAACTTGTGTGTCTAGCCAGTAGTGACACTGAGTGATTTGAATTAGCCAACGGCAAGGTGTGCACTAATTAGTGGCCAGAGCCCAACTTTGACTGATGGGTGATGTAATTAGTGGTCAGAGGCCAACCTTGACTGATAGGTGATGTAATTAGTGACCAGAGCTCAATCTTAACTGACAGGTGATGTAATTTGTGACCAGAGCCCAACCTTGATTTGCAGGTGATGTGACTTTCAAATAAGTTCCAGATGGGGAGGGGGAGGGGGGGAGAGAAGGGGGGGGGAAGGGGGGGGGAGAAGGGGGGGGAGGGGGGGAGAAGGGGGGGGAGGGGGGGAGAAGGGGGGGGAGGGGGGGAGAAGGGGGGGGAGGGGGGGAGAAGGGGGGGGAGGGGGGGAGAAGGGGGGGGAGGGGGGGAGAAGGGGGGGAGGGGGGGAGAAGGGGGGGGAGGGGGGGAGAAGGGGGGGGAGGGGGGGAGAAGGGGGGGGAGGGGGGGAGAAGGGGGGGAGGGGGGGAGAAGGGGGGGGAGGGGGGGAGAAGGGGGGGGAGGGGGGGAGAAGGGGGGGGAGGGGGGGAGGGGGGGAGAAGGGGGGGGAGGGGGGAGAAGGGGGGGGAGGGGGGAGAAGGGGGGGGAGGGGGGGAGAAGGGGGGGGAGGGGGGGAGAAGGGGGGGGAGGGGGGGAGAAGGGGGGGGAGGGGGGGAGAAGGGGGGGGAGGGGGGGAGAAGGGGGGGAGGGGGGAGAAGGGGGGGAGGGGGGAGAAGGGGGGGAGGGGGGGAGAAGGGGGGGGAGGGGGGGAGAAGGGGGGGAGGGGGGGAGAAGGGGGGGGAGGGGGGGAGAAGGGGGGGAGGGGGGGAGAAGGGGGGGGAGGGGGGGAGAAGGGGGGGGAGGGGGGAGAAGGGGGGGGAGGGGGGGAGAAGGGGGGGGAGGGGGGGAGAAGGGGGGGGAGGGGGGGAGAAGGGGGGGAGGGGGGAGAAGGGGGGGAGGGGGGAGAAGGGGGGGAGGGGGGAGAGGGGGGGAGGGGGGAGAAGGGGGGGGAGGGGGGGAGAAGGGGGGGGAGGGGGGGAGAAGGGGGGGGAGGGGGGGAGAAGGGGGGGGAGGGGGGGGAGAAGGGGGGGGAGGGGGGGAGAAGGGGGGGGAGGGGGGGAGAAGGGGGGGGAGGGGGGGAGAAGGGGGGGGAGGGGGGGAGAAGGGGGGGGAGGGGGGGAGAAGGGGGGGGAGGGGGGGAGAAGGGGGGGGAGGGGGGGAGAAGGGGGGGGAGGGGGGGAGAAGGGGGGGGAGGGGGGGAGAAGGGGGGGGAGGGGGGGAGAAGGGGGGGGAGGGGGGGAGAAGGGGGGGGAGGGGGGGAGAAGGGGGGGGAGGGGGGGAGAAGGGGGGGGAGGGGGGAGAAGGGGGGGGAGGGGGGGAGAAGGGGGGGGGAGGGGGGGAGAAGGGGGGGAGGGGGGAGAAGGGGGGGAGGGGGGGAGAAGGGGGGGAGGGGGGGAGAAGGGGGGGAGGGGGGGAGAAGGGGGGGAGGGGGGGAGAAGGGGGGGGAGGGGGGGAGAAGGGGGGGGAGGGGGGGAGAAGGGGGGGGAGGGGGGGAGAAGGGGGGGGAGGGGGGGAGAAGGGGGGGGGGGGGAGGGGGGGGGAGAAGGGGGGGGAGGGGGGGAGAAGGGGGGGAGGGGGGAGAAGGGGGGGGAGGGGGGAGAAGGGGGGGGAGGGGGGAGAAGGGGGGGGAGGGGGGGAGAAGGGGGGGGAGGGAAACATGTGACCACCTTCAATGTACACATCCCAGACAGGCAGGGGAGGCCACATTTCCTCCACACACAATTACCCTCAGGATATTGACTGATTCAGAAGGATCACACTATTGACTTCAATCTCGAAATAACGAGAACACAATCTGTATCTTCATTTAAGATTCATTAACTCCTCTCATATTCTTATTTGCATTTCTCAGATCGGTAGGTCAGGAATTCATTATATATATTTCCCATGAAGAAAAAAATGTCATTCCACTTGTCTGTTGCACTTATGACAATAAACTCTCATCATCACCTTATTGAACTGGGTATATTTTAATTTTTAAAAAGAAACTATAACTGGACATCATCACTCTCCATCCACCAACTTACTATTTCCCTGGTCACTTCAGGCAAACGACCAATGTATTCCAAGGACGTGCATTAGATTGGCTATGTGAGTTTTGGTAAAGATTTGTGCTGTTTATGCCACTTCAATGAACTGTGGGCATACATTATCTGCCAAATCATCTCACCCAAGATAGAGAAGATATCGTTAAATTGCAATTAGCAAATCATTACAGCGTTTCATTAAAAACGTTTCATCTGTATCACGAACTGGTTCGATCCAATCTCATTTAGGATCCTTATCGTCACCTACACCGTGCTGACTGCTGGGAAATATTCCCAATAAGGCTGCATTGCCTCGGTGACGCGCATTGGCCAAGTCGCCAGCAGGTCGAGAGCGCGCCCCCGGAGCTGGAGAGAGAGGGAGGGGGAGAGAAAGGGAGGGAGGGAGGGAGGGAGGAAGGGGAAGAAAGAGGGGAGAGGAGGAAGAGAAACAGGCAGGCAGCACCTGGAGAGATGGAGCCTTCCCCTCATAGAGGGGGTCTATAACGATCGGGCAAGCGCATCAGCACCGGGATTCCAGGGATTTATGTAAAGATTGGCTCCTGCATTTGTGCTGAGGAACTGTCGAGGAGAGAGGAAAAGATGTTGCCTTCGCAGGAAGCCTCTAAAATCTATCACGATAATTACATGCGTAACTCCAGAGCTATCGGCGTGCTCTGGGCCATTTTCACCATTTGCTTCGCGATCATTAACGTGGTGGTTTTCATTCAGCCCTACTGGATCGGGGACAGTGTCAACACTCCCTACGCCGGCTACTTCGGCCTTTTCCATTACTGCATCGGCACGGGGTTAAACAGTCGGGATTTAATATGCCAGGGTACCTTCTCCGACTTCTCCAGCATCCCCTCCGGTGCCTTCAAGGCGGCGGCGTTCTTCGTGCTACTGTCCATGGTGCTGATCCTCGGCTGCATCGCCTGCTTCGCTCTGTTCTTCTTCTGCAACACGGCCACTGTCTACAAGATCTGCGCCTGGATGCAGCTTCTGGCAGGTAGGGGGTGGGCGATGCGAGTGTCAGTTTGCGCGCGCTTTAGGGACCGTCTATACACAACCTATCTTTACACCTAAGCAGGTAGGGCATATATGTTCCATGCAGGTGTGGAGGCGAGAGAGGAAAACCAGTATCCAATACCTCTGATGTTCTTCCAACACAAAATTACCCACTGTCGAAACCACAGGGCAACCTTGATACTGATCGATTAGTGTCCCAATATCATCCACATGGTTCCACGTCTTTACCCCTATGATGAAAGGTGGAGATAGAATGGAGGGTGGCTCACCCTGGCTAATTCCAGTGGTGACTGACTGGAATGCAACCCGAAGTCAATGTGATAGATAGCAAGGAAATGAACAATATCCGTCCACCCGGCTATTGAACATCGTTGAAACTGATGACCTCTCTTGCGCTATGTCAAATACACCGACCGCACGGTATTGAATCCTAATCAATGTTCAGTATCCTCGATGAATAATCGAGGCGACTGATCGTAGGGTGTAGATTACCGGGAGCGGACACAGCAAGGGTTCTCCAACTGAATGGTGCTCTCGCATGTCTGATGTCCTTTAGTGAGCGACAGCGAGGTTTGAACTCTCTCTGGTTAGCAAAGAGTTAATTCACCATTAGGACTGAAACCGAGTATTAATAATACGACGAGCCTCGCGTGGGAGACGGATATTTATTTTTTTATGGACAAGGCGTCCTTTTTTTGTTGTTCAAGGGTGTGATCGCAGCATGTGGTCTCGGTGGAATGAGGAACAGCGAGAGGCAATGTGTTGGGAAGATCGGCCGTCTGGCATCACACTCCCGGGTGGTATTTGATTGTATCTGGCCGCCCCTCTTCTCCCTCGCGGTCATTTGAGTTCCTCTTCAGCTCTTAGGACTTGGTTTGGGTGAACACAATTATTTCTCCTCGTTGGTTGGAGCGAGTCGAGCCAGTGGCCCAATTCAATGTATTTTTCTTCTTCTGAGACATTGCTTTCAAATAGAAGGCCTACATTTCCTCGATCTTGTGAAACATAAGAATCAGAATAGCCAATTAAAACGTAATACTGTTATCCGTCTACAAAATCCTCTTTGCCTAATACATGGCATTAATTTTAGTTCGTGAAGTACGAGGCTTAACGATCCCAAACTGTGGTCGTTTCCCTTGCAAATATGGTTGGGGTCCTTGCGCCCCAGGTTCAAGATAGAGAAAAAAGATTGGAGAAGTTTTGCTACGTGTATAAATTTGCATTTTAAGTGATGAATTCGTCAGGACAGACGAAACGAACCCGAA